>NW_021604749.1:3660911-3699121 GCF_004785775.1 Grammomys surdaster | reverse complement strand
GGGGGGGGCGGCATTCTCCAATCAAAAGTATACCACTAGCTGTGCTCTCCTGGAAGAATCCCCATAGATGTTCTCGAAGACATGGGAGCATAAATATCAGGGTAGAAAGCCCAAGACCCCCAGGCCTATTATTTGGGGGAGAGGCTATTTTTAAATTTGTAAACAGGAGGAAAGGGCATTCTCTTTGGGTTGTGTTCAGCAGCCCTGAGTCTGGGAGGGTGTGGGTGGTGTGTGAAAAGCTGAGAAAAAAGAGGAATCCCAACCTATTTTCATCCTTCAGCTGGCAGGGTTTGCTTGTCATATGTGTTGGCCTGGCTGAACTGAGAAGGGATGGGAATTGCTTGTCCAAGGCAGATGAAGGAGAGGAAGAGGAGGAGGAAAAGAAGGGAGAGGAGGAGATGAAGAACTCCAAAGCATCCATCCATCCCAGACCCTGGCTGGTTCTACCTGGTCCACAGAGTTCTATGCAAATGCCCTTTCTCCATGACACATGCCAGTCCCAGATAGCAATCCCAAAAGGCTCACACTGTATTGTTCTTATTTTGGGGACCTGTATTTTCTTCATGCTTCTATGGGGTTTCCAGTGTTTCCTTTGATAAAAGGAGATAAAACTATGCAACTACCTTGACTTAAATCAAAACATTGTACTTCATAATACCTGATACAACTAGTGTAAATGTGTCCATTGCCCTAGTGTGGTGATGGCATAGTTAAAAGCAAAAGCTCTGAAGTTACACTGTTTAGGCTGACCCTCGGCATTTGAGAAAGGATAGAGAAGGAGGATCATCCAAGGCCCCTGTATAGGCCCATGGTTCATGTCTAAAACCTGTGCAAATAGGGATAAGGAAACTGAGGCTCATTTACAAACAGCACACTTTGTTTCTGAGATGAAGAATAGTGAAATGCAGGAAAGGGTCTTTTTCTATTTCAATCTTTTAATTATGAACTTTTTTTAAAGAGTTACAAAAGCAGTGAAGAGTTTCCATATGCTGAAAATCCTATGTGTGGTTTACTGGTCTGAGTGTATGTTATTACAAAGGCTTTGCCCAGCAAGCCTCATGGGGATTGCTGCCTTGCCAGATTTATGCACAGAGCCAGGAAACCAAATGGACAACTCTGGAAGGAACTTTGGTCAAGGTCTCCAGCCTCCTGGCCCGTCATCATCATTCCTGCATTTGTGTTCATAGATTAGACATTTTTATTCTTTCTTCTCCATTTGAAACTTTGGCCAAGACTCTTTTCAAGCTCTCTCTCTTTGTTTCTCTGTCTCTGTCTCTCTCTATCTTTATCTCTGTGTGAGTGTGTGCACATACATTCATGTGAATATGTTTGTGTGTGTATGTGTTCATATGTGTATGTGTGTGAGCCTCTCTCTCTCTCCCTCTCCCTCTCCCTCTCCCTTTCCCTCACCCCCCTCTTTATTTCTCTCTGTGTGTGTGTGTGTGTGTTAGGATGAGATAACCATTTCTCACACTGACTGTACCCATGGTTTTACTGCTATCTTGTGTATACCCAAGTTCATGTAACTGCTGGAGCCTTGGGTATGAGTCTCCCTCAGTGCTGAGAGGACTGTCCCACCTGCTGCTCTACTTGACTCTTCTCCCAGTTACAAGTGAGGAAATGGAGCTGGGGAGTTCCTGCTTTTCCCAGCACCAGCTCTTGGCCTATGTCACTACTGTGAGTGACTAAAAGCAATCGTGGTTTAGATGTTATTTGAATGAGTCCCCAAGGGTTACAGGGTGGGAAGCTTGGTCCTCAGCATGACAAAGTAGGGGTTGGAAGAATATCAAGAGACAAAGCAACATTAGACTTAGAGTTTTCCATCATTGCACTAAATACCAAAGGTAAATAATTGGGAGTAGGGATGGGGTGGTGTTTCTTCTAAGTCATCATTTCAGTTAGTTCATATAGAGCAGGCCATAAACCTACCACATCAGGGAACTAGTTGGAAATGCAAGCCATCAAGAGCTATATCAGACCTACTGAATCAGAAACTCTAGGACGGGACCTAATATCTGATAAATCTGGAAAGCCACAGATGTAGGAGATTATTGAACTAGTACCTGTATGTACTACTATGATTCTTTGGAGAACACATGTCCATTGAAATCATTATCTATCCTATATGTGGATGAATATCATATATCATCCATATATCATCCATATATCATCCATATATCTATATGTGGATGAATGAGTAAATCCATGGTAGTTTCAAGTTTCCGTCACCTTAATGAAACGACATGGAGTGTCTACTCTACGTCAGGCATTGTACTATATACCAGAGATGTCACTAGCCTGATTTTGCAATGTTCATAATGTAGTGTGTAAAGCATATATAAAAACATAATTCAGCAGCATGTTACAAATCTAATAGATCGAGGGAAAACACTATATAGAAAAAGTGATTAAGCCAGGCCTGGTAGGAAAGGCTTACATTCTCAGCTATTCAGACTTGGGTGTTGAGATTGAAGTTCAAGATCAGCCTGTACTACAAAGGGACTTCAAGGCTACCCTGAGTGATTTAGGATGACCCTAGCTCCAAATAAAAAGTAAAGAATAGGTACTCGCTTTATCTGTTGATCTGAGTTCAATCACCAGGATCCACGTGATAGAGGGAGATGACTGGCTCTCACCAGTTGTCCTCAGACCTATGTGTACATGCTGTTACACGTGCACATATGCCCCACACAAATAAACCAATACAATAAATTTTATATAAAATTTAAAAAGTAGTAGAGATGCAGCATACATGCATGAGGCTTTAGATTCAGCCCCAAGTCACAGACATACAGATACACAGGCACACAGACACAAAACTCAGACACAGACACAGACATAGACACACAGACATAGACACACAGACATAGACACAGATGCACACACACACACACACACACAGACAGAGAGAGAGAGAGAGAGAGAGAGAGAGAGAGAGGACAGAGAAAGAGAGACAGAGAGGCAGCATGTTCATAATGCCTTTTACTTCTTGACATTTATTGTATGTTAGGTAGTTTTGTCTGTGTTTTGTCAACCTTTATGAAATAGAGTAAGGAAGATACCAGTCCTCTTGCCTATGTACCGACATGATCTCCGAGAAAGGATTTTCTTTTCTTTTCTTTTCTTTTTTTTTTTTGGTTTTTGGTTTTTCGAGACAGGGTTTCTCTGTGTAGCCCTGGCTGTCCTGGAACTCACTCTGTAGACCAGGCTGGCCTCGAACTCAGAAATCCACCTGCCTCTGCCTCCCAAGTGCTGAGATTAAAGGCATGCACCACCACTGCCCGGCGAGAAAGGGTTTTCTTAAATTACAGAGTGTGTAAAGTATCAGGAATGGGAATGAACTCTTGTCTTGCAGATGCCAGGAATCGTCTTTGGGTTATCAGCCTGACTTTGTCAGGGTTAAGGGTGTAGATGTAGGTGGTGAGGGAAAGCAGGGAGTGAGTTGTTCCAGGCAGAGGCACTCACCTGAGAAAAAGTTAGAATCTTGAAGATGTGAAGCCTGTTTCTCAAAGGCAAGAGACCCACATGAGACTGTAGCATCAGTAACTAGGGGTGAGGACAGTGCGGGGTGGAAATCAGAAAGGGCAGGGATGGCACATGATGAGAGGTGGGGCAGGGCTCATGACTAGGGTGGCACCTATGCCTCAGCATTCACTCCAAACCCCTCTTGCTGCTGGTAGAGAATCAGTGTGCAGCAGACTGACAGAGGAAAAATTACACGAGTCTTCCAGAAGGAGATGGCATAGGAATCTCACTACTAATAGTTTGGAATACCATATAGAGTAGGCTCACCCCTCACTCATATGAACACTGCAATTTTAAACTTACTGCTTTCTATCCACTTTCTTTTCTTTATCTTCCAAACACTCTAATAGAGGCAGTGCTTAATTGAGCACTTACCATGTGACAAGTGCTTTCCTAAATTCTTCCTGTGAACTCACCTACTCAATTGCCATAACTCTCTTCAGTTATTTTTCAACACTATTTTTTCCTGTGTTTTAAGGAGGAAACTGAGCCATGGATAAGACAAGTCCACAGAGCAGTTGAACAGGACAATAGGGTACATGGGATCCAAGTGTGAGCCATCTGTCCCAGGAGCCTATATCTTACTTAACTAGTCTGTGCGAAATAACTTCTCTGGCAGTATAAAAGTCCTATGCAATTCATAGGTACTTTATGAAAATGCTCAGTGTAGGATTGTACCAATAGCAAGCCTCCAAGGATATCAGCAGTGCAGCAGTGAGAAGTGGTCACTCATGGAAGAGGCGGAACTGTGGATGTGTGGAGAATAGAGAATTTTCTATCGTCTCAAGTACGCTGGTACAGTCTTCCACATGCTTTAGGGCTGTACTTGCTCTTCAAAGGGTCTTCATGTAGCTGAACTGACAGAAGTAAACATATTCTAAACAGAATCTATGCCCTTCAGTCTATTAGATTATTAAAACAATGAACCCAAAGAAGGAGGCTTCCTCAGTATCTTACACTGGGAGAAAGAAATGGCATCAACTAGAGGGAGACACTTTTCTTTGAAATGTCACACAGTCCTAACAGCTTGTCAGACTAACTTACAGGGTGAGTCTGAAGCACAGTCCATCATGGGTCAATGATGGGTGAGGCCACACACTGGCCAGGACTGTTAGATGTCATGTCTTTGACCCTCTATTTGAACTTCAGTCTCTCTTCAGGACTCCTGAAGTCACTGAACAGGGGCATCACTGGACCTCTTTTTCCCTCTTCTCAATGTGGCCGCATTGAGTAAATCTTCCTTCCCTGTTCTTCACTATTGATTTGCTTTTTTAAGTTGGCTTTTGAGGATGGATGACTGAACCTTCATTCCGGTGCAAGCCCCTTCCCCTGGGATGAGCACCACGCCCCCTGTCCAAGTTTAGTAACATCCAGTAGACCCTGAATTGTTCAGCATTGTGCTGAATCTCTAGGCAGAGCTGAAATGTAAGATCTGAGAAATAGTGGAGGAAGGAAAAAGTTCACCAAAGGAGTCAAGAGGTAGGAGACTCGGGTTCAACATCTGGCTGTGTTTCTCCAACTGCATATGATACAGGATAAGGGACTTCTGCTACCTGGAGTTGGAAACAAATGTTCCATTCTGAAAAGAGGATACCAGCACAGAAATGTCAAAAATGTCCAGTATGCTGCTTTGGCACAAAACTGGTTTGTAAAGTCCCCATTCATAAGAAATTCATGCCCCTTTCTTTCATAAACTAGACTTTCCCATTTCCCAATCTTCCTTCTTATTAGCTTACCATGCAAAGTGTTATCCAGTGAACAGTTTGGGACTTGAGACTATATATTTCTTTCTCATCTTGGACTTGGTTACTTAGAAGAAAGCCTGCAACTTCCCAGCTCCCAGAGTTTTGAGACCAGCAGGCACCAGCTGTCAGTAAGAGTGAGGGTGCGTGTTGCCTCCTACCCAACATTAATTCTGAAGAACCCTAAGTCCTCCTCATGCTAAAAATGAGCCATTACAGTTTATTTCTTGCATTGAAGCCCAGCTTCCCCACTCATGGAAGGAAGAGGTTGGACTTTGAAGGTCTTATTTGCATTTTGTTTACCTTTTAAAAAGCAACACATAAGAACTTGCCCATATTTATGGGGCATCATTTAACGTTTTCACATGTATGCATTCCAGTCACTTTAAACACATCTACCTCCTCAAATATTTACCGTGTCTTTCAGGTGAAAATCTTTTCTTCTAACTTTAAGAGGTATATGCAGTACATTATTATCTTAGTTAGGATTTTGATGCTATGAAAAGACACCATGACAATGCTCACTCTTATAAAGGAAAGCATTTAATTGGGATTGCTTTATAGTTTCAGAGGTTTAGTCCATTGTTGTCATGGCGGGAAGCATGGCAGCATGCAGCATACATGGTGCTGGAAAGTAGCTGAGAGTTCTGTATCAGGATCCATAGGCAGCAGGAAGAGAATGCCACACTGGGCATAGCTTGAGCATCTGAGACATCAAAACCTGCCCATCTAGTGACACACTTCTTCCAACAAGGCCACACCTCCTAATAGTGCCACTCCCTGTGAACCTAAGAGGGTCATTTTTATTTAAACCACCACAATTATCATTTCTTATAGTCAGACTATTGTCCAACCCAATGATGAGCTCTTTCCTTTCAGCTATAGCTAAGTACCTATTAACCAGCTCTCCTCTTCCTTTTCCCCAAACACCACTGTATTTTCAACTTTTAAGATGTCAACCTTGGCTATTATGATATGTGAGTTTCTTCTTTTCTGTGAGGAAGAAAAATGTGCTAAGTGCTACAGGGTCCCAAGCTCATGTCCTCTGACAGTGGCATCATTGTCATGGCAGATGCTTCCTCTGCTCTTTGGGAACATCTTTACTTTTGGATTAAGCATCATCCTTATTACATTTAATTATTGCTTAGGAACAGTCTAACAATTTTTCGCCTTTCTACTTTGAGATATATATGTAACCATACCAATGTTGCTATAGCCATGCCGTACCAATTTGTTAGCATGTTAATAAAGGCCCATCAAGAAAAATCTTTTCTGATCAAGAAAACAATCTCAAGCCTGAGTGGAGCCCACTCACTATTCCAGTAGGGTTGGATCAGTGACCTGGCCAAGTGACCATGCCTAGGACAGCTGCACACCTTCAGTCATGCTAGAGATGGATGGAATGACTTTTGCTTTAATGCGATGCTGACCTTCTCCTTTCTTGAATTCCTGCCCCATCACACAGTCTCTTATAGAGCACAGCCATGCTGGTTTGTTGGTCTGACTGCTTTTCTGAGTATTGCTTTCCCTTTTCTCTCTACCACTGCTCTGATCATTTATCCTCTAACACTTCAGATTTCCCCAGACTTTGGGGGAATTCTTATTCTTTCTCTAAGACTTTTCCCATTCTATCACATGGCTGCTTGTCTACCATGTGTCTAACCTGAAGGCCAGCATAAACGGCGTGGCTCCCCGCCTCCTCTACTTCATCTTTCTCCTTCAGGCAGCTTTTGAGATTAGCAGCTTGCCTGCTGTGGGAATTTTTCTTTTAAAAGTAATAAAAATTTTCTCAAGCTTCCATTTGATCCCATTCTTAAATTCCTTTATTAACAAGAGTAAGTACTCTAAGTTGGAATTTCAATTTCCCTGATATAATCCAATGCCCCGGATGGGACTTCCTAAAATTTCTATAACAAATTTGGACTTAGATTCTAACTGAGCAAGAACTTTAACTTTCTGAAGACAGAACAAACAAGAGAAAGAAGTAAAAAGAATCAGGAAGCATAGGAATGACTTTAAATTGACCAGCGTCACTGCAATCAACAGTTTTATTAATAATTGTCAAATTATCAAATTAATAAAATATCAAAAGTCCCTTGAAATTCTTATTTTAAAAGTAGGAAGAGAAAATGGAATAGAATCAAGAGCTTATTGGATATGTCCTTGATTATTAGGTCGTCTTTTGAAAGGACCTGTGCTGGACAAGCTGTCAAGAATCTCAAGTCTGAGATTCCTTTAATATTTTGAAAGAAACAATAACAAATCCATCCTCCTAGACTTTACAGTTCCATCTGTGAGTGACATAAGAACAGTGGTGATCCCTGATGGCATGGGCAGTCTGAAGGTACAAGTCTCTGTCTTCCCTAGCATAGTGGCCAACTTCCTGAAGGTCTTATAAAGGCCAGAATGTTTTCCTTAGTCTCTCTGTGGCCTCCCAACTTGGGAGACCCAGCGGCTCTTTACATGGTGGGAGGTAGGGGGAACAATTTTCACCCCATTTATCTCTTCAACATCACCATTTTCTGTGTGTTTCCTGACAACCATGAATATCATGCTGGGTAATCCTCTTCCTGTTGAGAAGGGGCTTCAGCAATTACTAGTAAAGTATTCATGAAAGATCCAAGGGGAAAGGTATTTAATGCCTTTTATCAGTCCTACTCATCCGACTGTCTAGGAGGAAATGAGCTGTTTTCTTCTCTTCAAGGGCACACCATGAAGGCTGTGTTATATTTTGTGTATGCGGGTGTCTATGTTTGTACACTCTTATCAGTTGTAGTATTAACAATTCTACTTTCAGTGGAAAATTCATGTTGTCGCTGAATTGTAGGGGTATAAAACATACCAGTCTTCCAGTTTCTCTTTTGTTTCCACCCACACTGCTGTTTCTGTCCTTAAGGCAACCAGAACAGCCACTTTCTAAAACATAAAACAGATAATACCATATCCTTTCAGGTGTTTCAGGGGATCCAGGCCACAGGCCCAGGACCCTCTACTCACTGTATCTGGGCCTCACCATACTCTCCACCAGGCTGGAAAGACTTGGCCTCTCTTGAGCAAGCTTCACTCACACTAGCCCACTACCCACCTTTCTGATCTTTAGGTATACTGGCATGGAAGTGAGCATTCTGGCACTCCTGTTTCTCAAGGACTAGCTGTCTTAGTTAACAGGCATAAAAATGATCTACTGCACTCTTCCTGATCTCATTTTTTCCCCTTTGGATTTGAAACTTCAGGAAAGACTGTAGAGATGGTTCAGAGGTAAAGAGTTCTACTGCTTTTGCAAGAGGACTCATATCAGGCAACTAATAACCACCTGTAACTCCAGTTTCAGGGGATCCAGGCCACAGGGCCAGGATGCCCTCTAGCCTTTGTGGGCACTTTCATGCATATAGTGTGCATAAACTCATGTAGGCCTACACACAGCTAAAAATGAAATAAATCCCTTCCATCAAACTCCAGCAAAGTTGGTCATGGTGGTATTCATATGCAATCCTGGTGTACAGGAAACTGAGACAGGAGGAATGTGAGTTTAAGGCCAGCCTGGGCTACATGGAAAGACCTTTTGTAAGACAACAATAAACAAACGAACAAGATTTATAAAAACAATAATAAAAAACTTGTTTGCCTAACAACTGGCCAGTGGAACATGAGTGAGTGTGAATCAGTATACCTGGAAATCTGTGTCAGAGGCTGGCAATGACCAGCCAGGCCATGTGAAGAAGCATCTGGAGCTCAGAGCCTTACACAAGGTATGAAGAATTCTCTAGATACAAATGTAGCTCACAGGTAGTGTACTTCCATGCAAGGTCCTAGGATCCATTCACAGGACTACAGAAATAAAGAGAATGAATGAATGAATACAATTAAATCCAGATTTAAAATGGCTTAGGAAACAGCCCAATCAGGAAGGTATTTGCCTTTCAAGCATAAGTACTGAGTTTGATCACTAAAACTCACATTAAAAAAAAATCAGGTAAATGATAATGCATACTGATAATCCCCAGCCCTACTGAGGAAGTAGAAACAGGGGCATTCCTGGGATTCACTGGCCAGTTAGCCTAGTATATTTGGTGAGTTCAGGTCAGTGAGAAACCCTGTCTCACAAAGAAAAACAAGGTGGATGGGGCCTGAAGCTATTCTCTTGTTTCTACATTCATAGACACAAATGTGCATGCTTACTACACATACATATACACATACACATATGTGCACACACACACACACACACACACACACACACACAGAGAGAGAGAGAGAGAGAGAGAGAGAGAGAGAGAGAGAGAGAGGGAGAGAATAAGGTAGTTCTCTCATCTTTAAGTTTATGACAAGCATGCTGTGTAGTTTATTGAGAGGAATGGTGTCTGATCAACAGTTAAATCCTTTCATTGTTTTTCTAAGCTACGACTCCGTTCCTCCCCTTTGCTTCTGCCTCTCTGCCTTCACTACAGTTTGCTTATCTCTCTCTTGAAGGAGATCCTCAGGGATCGTTCTCCAAGCTGTGTAGAGGTGAAGAGCCCATGAATTCCTTCATGGAGAACACAGGGCTGATAGCCTAGAGCTATGGAGACGGTGGAGGTGAACAGGGTCTGTACCACACTGGATCATTTCCTGACTCCTGACCCCTGATCCTTGTGTAACCTTTCTTCTTGTCTAAGATGACAAAGATAGTATACTTACCTCTTTCCCCTGCTCAAAGCCTCTGATTTCCCTATTCTCATACTCCAAATAGAGTGACGATAGCAAGTGCCTCTGTGTTTTAATCTGGAAATGGAAGATTTTCCAGATAGAAGGAAACACAGAGGTAGAGACCAAGGCCAATCTAGCCCCACGGTTCTTAGGGAGGAGTTTGACCTTGGGAAGGCTGTTTCTGATTCAAAAAGCTGTGAATGAGAGAGGAGACATGGAAGAATTGGATCTGGTCTCTTTTTATCCACGTGGGATTATTATTTCTCTTTAATATCATGAGTCTCATGTGAATGGACCATCTAGAGCAGTGGTTCTCAACCTTCCTAATGCTGAGACACTTTAATACGGTTCCTCAAACTGTTATGACCCTCAACCACAACCTTTTTTGTTGCTACTTCATAACTGTAATTTTCTTACTGTTATGGATCATAATGTAAATATCTGTTGTGGGGGATATCTGATATGTGACCCCTGTGAAAGGGTCATTCAACTCCCAAAGGGGTCGTGACTACAAGTTGAGAAGCATTAATCTAAATACTAATTTAATCACAATAGAGAAAGATAGGCACACAGGTGGGCAAGAGGCAGGCAGGCTTTGGAGACAACAGTGAGATGGGCAGTGCTTATTTCATGTAACCCTGGGCGGAACCTCTTTGTATTTCAGTTTCCTCTTCCAAAAGATGAGGTGATAATAATATTTATCTTACAGGATTATGGGATTCAAAGAAGACACTACATGCATTTATTGCTGTACCTTGCACATAAAAACATGCTAAGCACTGGTACCATAAGTAAAGGTAATGCAGAATATTCCTGGGGGAACTCTGTTAATTCACACTTTAATTTTGAAACATGCATTTCTGAGAATAGTATTATGTGAAAAGTATCATAATTATATAGTATGATGTGAAAATATATAGAAGTGTGTGGCATTATTAGTAGAATGTGAGAAGTGGATTCCTCCCCCCATCTGCCCTCTCTCCCTTATAGTGGGACTGAGCCTAGGACCTCTTCAAGTGCTCTCCCTCTGAGTATATGCCCAGATTCTCTCTCTCTCTCTCTCTCTCTCTCTCTCTCTCTCTCTCTCTCTCTCTCTCTCTCTCTCTCTTCTTTCTTGAGACAGAGTATTACTAAGCTGTCTAAGCAGGCCCAGGGCTCACCCTGTAGCCCAGGCTAGCCTTGATTTGTGATTGCCCTTCGTCAACTTTCCAAGAAGGTGAGGGGACATGTAGGTTTGTGGGACATGTAAGTCTTATACTGCAAGCTTTTTTTTTTGGCTTGGAAGAATTTGATTCGAAGGTGGGTGTGGCCAGTGCATACTGGGGAGGGATCTTTGCAAATAGAAACATTTTCATCCATCAATCACTGCTTCTGTTCTCTAAAGAAAAGAAAACAAATAATTTCTAACTTGGAGAGGAAGTAAAGAAAACTCCATGAGATGCTTGCATTTCCATCTAGTTGCTTATTCTCCCGTCTCAGTTTCCTTTTTGACCTTGTTCAGTATCTTGCAATGCCAATTCTCCAGAACAACTTCTTTTCCATACCTCAGGCAGTATCTTCTCTGATATGCAAAGTTTCAGCTCCTAGGTCACTATTACAGTGCCCAGTTGGGTTCTTTCCATCCCAGGGATCATCATGGCCATGTAATAAACCCCCAAGCCCTTCTTCAACAGACCACTTCCTCTAGGTAGCTCCCACCTCCAAAAACAGCCTGGTTGGCTGATACCAAGTATCCAAACACGTGAACCTTTGGAAGTATTTTAAATGCAAATTCCAGGATGCATGACTCAAGTTGAAGCAATATGGCTTATGAAAGCTTTGCTGGAGTTTGAAATGATTCAGGTTTTATCATTCGCCTCCTCCCCATTTTGAGATTGATGGGACCCATATCCAGTCATGGATAAGGTATCATGTTTCTGTTCTGTTGCCCCAATCGGTATCTAACTTTATGGCTCTGTGTCCATGGTGTTTGCCTGACTGCAAAGCCCCTTCCTTTCCCATGTCTGACTAAGCTGTGGAGATTTGTTCTTCACTGTAGCAGCCAGTGGGTTCTAAGAACAGAACTTTCTGGACCCATTTCAACGTCAGCGTTTACATCTCGCTTACTGTTTCCAGTTGCCCCCACGACAGTCCATACTTTGGGCAGTTCAGCTGCAAAGATCGTGTGTTTCAAGTACACTCATTTCTCCTAAGGGCTCTCCTGAACATTTGTCTGCTTGCTGTCTCTGCCCTCCGTGATCTTTCACTCCCAGAGTTCCATCTGGCCTGAGTTTGGGCCTGCTTCTTCTATTTCCAATCTCTACAATGTGGCACCGGAGCTTCCATAACTTATTAGTTCCCAGGCAGAAGATCACCCCTACCAATGTGGAGATATTTGAATAATTCTTCCCCACTCTGTAGGTGCCACAGGCTATGACTGTTGCATTATTAAATATAGTTGCAAAAGCAGGCACTCAGGCTGCCCTTCTCTGTTTAACTCTGTGAAAGCAATCTCTACTTGAACTGCTTAGATACCGCTAATGAGCAGGACGAGGAGGAGACGAATCTGCAGGCTGAGGTGCAGACCTCTGATGTTTACACACAAACCACCGGATATAAAATAGGTTAGTTGGGTGCAGCAGGTCCTACCTAGCAGAGGAATATTAACACCAGAAAATAAATGATCAGAGAAAGTACAAGCTGACTTAGAGGAAATGACCACTATGTGTTTCTGCATCAGCTGTGGAAGGTGCAGGACTTTAGCAGCAGGTATTGAGGGATGGTGGTGGCTGATGCTAGAATGGCCGCAGCATGGGAGGGAAAAACAACTGAAACTAGAAGTTTCTCCCACCTCAGACTTGTAGACCATCAGATCCACATTTCTACCTCAAAGACATTTCATCCCAACATCTCCTGAGACCTTCCTCTAACACACTAGATGATGTCTGGATGACAATGAAATATACAGTGGCTAGTACTTCCAGGGGCCTTTGATCACTTGAATTCCTATGTGTAGCCTTTGGGCCTGCCATATGGTTCAGTTGGGGAGTACTGTGCCGTGACAGACAGCTGCTTTCTCCTTCTAATCCTCCTGCTCTGGACATAACATGTACCTTCGTATGGGCCCCTTTCTGATACCAGTTTCTCTGCTATAAAAGAGGAAGTGTTGGAGAGGTGTTGCTGAATTTCCTGTTTCCTCCTTTTGGCTTAAATTTTTAATGTGATGGTACCTAAGGCCAGAAAGGACTTGAACGTCGACAC
This sequence comes from Grammomys surdaster, assembly GCF_004785775.1. Taxonomy (NCBI): domain Eukaryota; kingdom Metazoa; phylum Chordata; class Mammalia; order Rodentia; family Muridae; genus Grammomys; species Grammomys surdaster. The sequence continues at coordinate 3,685,928 of NW_021604749.1, read as the reverse complement.
ATTGTAAAACTATTTTCTCTGTCCCTGTATTGGCTGGTTCTGTGGGTCAATTTGACACAAGCTGAAGTTATCACTGAGGAGCCTCCCTTGAGGAAATGTCTCCGTGAGATCCAGCTGTAAGGAATTCTCTCAGTGATCAAGGGTGGGAGGGCCCATTGTGGCTGGTGCCATCCCTGGGCTGTTAGTCCTGGGTTCTATAAGAAAGCAAGCTGAACAAGCCAGGGGAAGCAATCTAGTAAGCAGCACCCCTCCATGGCCTCTGCATCAGCTCCTGCCTCCAAGTTCCTGACCTGTGTGAGTTCCTGTCCTGACTTCCTTTGGTGATGAACAGCAATGTGGAAATGTAAGCTGAATAAACCCTTTTCTCCCCAACTTGCTTTGTGGTCATGATGTTTTGTACAGGAACACAAACCCTGACTAAGACAGTCTCCATTTATTTAAATTTTGTCTTTCTGAGAGCCGACATATTAACTTCAACAAGTAACTGCATTTAAATTGACATTATTTCTTGGGACCTGTACTTGGTCAGAGAACACAGTCACTGCAATTTTCTTCATGGTCTCTCTGCTGTATACTGAGTTGGCTGGAGATAGCACTTTGACTGTTTCATCCAGTTCAGGTACTAGAGGACTAACAGGAGTCTACAAACTTCCTTTTGGATGGGCTAGTGCACACCAAAGGATTCTCCTTATATGTGACAGGGAACAATCTGTGAATTTACTGGCCATTCCAGTTTTGTTACAGCACTCATCATTAATGGATGGATACTGTCAGCTCTGGAGGATGCTAACAGCCTCATCCATGTTTGGATGTACCTAAGATCACTTAGAACAGATACACACAGATTATTATGAACTTCAGTGGCCAAGGGATTCTTCCTGCTAGATATTTATTGGAAGGATTTTTCCTGTCTGTTCAAGGTAAAACCCTGCTAGTACCACCTGTACCAGAAAGCATCTTTGTAAATGTCGTTAATAAACTGTGAATATCAAGTTCCCCAGGGAGCAGTGACTATAGCTGATGGACCCCCTTTAACTCTAACCAAAACCATGTTAACTCTTCCCATTGCTATAACCAAACACCTGCCAAGAAGCAACTTTAAGGAAGAAAGGTTATTTTGTCTTATGCTTTAGGAAGGGATGCAGTCTGTCATGATGGGGAAGGCATGATGAAAGGAACATGGAGTAGTTTTATAGTTGTAATTCTTAGAGGGTTTTCTATATCTCTTTTGCTCCCAAATAACTGTTGGCTGTTTCTATATATCTGCTTTAGCCCACTTTAGCTTCTGAATAAAGACACAGAGACCTGTTATTTTTATTAATAAGCTGCAAGCACTAAATAGCTGGGCAGTTTCTGGGCTATTCTAACCTGACTAAGCTGCTAATAGCCAAACAAGTGGTCTTTTATCTACATCTGGTCTTGCCCTGGCTCAATATAGTCCATGGCTGCTTTCTTATGGTGATCTCATGGCAAACTATAAGTCAAGAGGTAGAGCAAGCAATCAGTTGAGAGGAAAAAGACCATAGAGAGTAAGAGGGAATCAGGAGGATGGATAGAGAGATGCACAGGAAGTAGAAGGGAGGGATGTTGAGTTTAAAGTGTTTTTGAGATGGCATGGAGAAAGAGAGCTACATATTGGGGTGTTGGCTGATAAGTAAGGTCATCTGTGTGCTTTCTCTGTCTCTCTGAGCTAGCAGGCTTCCATCCTAGCATCTGGTTCCCCAGTCTTTATCTGTAAAATCAAATATTTGTGATTTTGTTAAAAACAACAGGTAAAGTGACATTTACCATTGTAAAAAGGAAACTGTAATAAAAGTTAAATGATGGACCTAAGGTCATGTTGTTAGAAACAGACAAAGCATTACATTATGAAGGGACTCCATGAAAATGGCAACTCTTATAAAAGCATCCCACCATGATGACAATGGACTAAACCTCTGGAAAGGTAAGTCAGCCCCAATTAACTATTTTATAATAGTTAACATTGTCATGGAGTCTCTTCATAGCAATAGAAACCCTAAGACAATCCACAATCATGAAATTAATTTTTGTTGCTACTTCATAACTGTAATTTTGCTGCTGTCATGAATCATAGTGTAAATGTCTATTTTCCAATAATCTTAGGTGGCCCCTGTGAAAGGGTCATTCTACTCACAGAGGAGTCACAACCCACAGGTTGACAATTGCTGATCTAGACAGTTCCCCACAGAAATGCTCATGAGCCAATCTGATATAGGCAATTCCTCAATTGAGGAATTTCCTCTCAATGATTCTAGCTGTATCATGTTCACAATGAAGGCAATGTGCACAGCCAGATAGACATGAACATAGGGTGTATTAACAGTGATGACTAAAGATGAATAGAGCGACTAGTGCCTGAACAGAATGACCATCAGTTATGATCTATAGTGTTGTAAAGATTCTACCACTGGCTCACTGAAGGGGCTTACAATATAAACATTTGAAAATTTATAATGTAATAGTACCAATTTCCAACACACATTGCATAAAACTCACAGTCCTCTCAAATTGTGATAAAGGGGCAGACTGATTTCCTAGTAATATTAACAGACAACTACACATTCCCACAAACTACCTACTCTACACAAACATCAAGCAATGGAAGCCAGAGACACACTAAACACAGGCTTCTCATATCTTCACTTTTTTTCCCTACTAAGATGCATCAAGTTTATTGATAGGGCATCATGACATCATGATTCTGGTTAAGAGTGACTTTGAGAGCTGTCTATCAAAAGCTCCCAGAGTAGGGGGACAGGATACCTGATATATGAATAACTGGCCAATAGCATCCATATCTTTCATTCTTTTAAGTAGGCACATAATGTATATATTCATGCCGTCACTCATTTATCCAGCAAATATCTATGGAGTGTCAGTTAAACAGTAGGCCCCGCCCTGTTCTTTTGTAATGATCACAGAAAGGAGAACTCTATTCATTCACCTCATCTCTAATCATCTTTCCTTTGCATTAGCTTTTCCTAAGGTTTCTCAGGAAATACTGGCAGGAAATGGCAAAGGTGCAACTCAATGTCACTATGGTGAGCCCCTTGGTTCCTCTTGTATAATCACCTTATCCATGTCCCCAACTTCTACACCTTTCCATCTTCTTCCCTCAATTTTCCTCTGTCTATGCTTTACTTTTTTTCTCTAATTGCTTCTGGGGTTACAGACTCCTATTTCAAAGAAAAGGAATTGGAGAATAGGATTAACTCCTTTACTTTACTGGATTAGTAAATGAACTTTCTGCACTGTACATTTTAGGAAACAGAGGGGCCTTGGACTAGCAAAAATACCAGAAAGACCTAGCAACACCTACTATTTTCTTATTACTAATTTCTTTTCCTGTGGCTCAAAAGCAGCCTAAACTGCCTTACAAATTCTCAGGATTGAGGTTGATGAAGCCACGGCAGTCTTTTTCCATTAACTCTTAGTGAAGTCAGCCATCTCCCTGATTCTCCACAACTCAAGCTGCTTAAATTACATTTAACAGGATAAACACTTTCCTCCCTATGGTAGAGTGTAGTGAGAAATAATAGTAATTTACAATACTCTAATGCAAGCAATTAACTGTAGCATTTCATTAAAATGCAAGTATTCTCTGAGTGGAAACCCAAGGGCCAAGGGTGGAATTGGTGAGTCTTGTGTACTCACACATACTCCTGTCTTAGGTGGGTGGAGAACATTTCTGGTTGCTCTCCTCTCTCAGCCTGGCACACAGAACAGCCTGGGCTAGACTGGCTCTCTGCATTTAGCTTTAGATAGTTAGTGTTGACAGGCAATGCTTACAGTGGAGATGTTCTAGATAGATAGCTGGTATTGTTCAGTTTTTAACTATGTTTGAGAGTTTCAGAAAAGGAAATGCATATTGTTTTTCTAGAAGACTCAATTTTGTTTCTAACTCTTCAACTTTCTGGCTGAAATTAAATCCACATATGCATGTATGTTTGTACCTGCACACTAGTGTTGTAAACATACACACAAACACACACACACACAGAGACACACACACAGACACACACACACAGACACACACAGACACACAGAGGCACACACAGACACACACACAGACACACACACAGACACACACACACACACAGCAGAGCTGTTGGCCCTGGAGAATGTCATTAATAATATAACCAGTCCGGATGCTTTTTAAAAGTCTATTTCTTGCTTATAAATAAATGGTAATTTGTTTAAAAGCATCATTACACACAGTGTTCAGTCAGATCCCATGCATTCGATTATTTTAAATAAATGGACCATAAATGGAACAAGTTCTTTCTAATTTACAAATGATAGGAAACATTTTTCAAGAAAAAAAAAGGAAAAAGTGTAAAATTTGTTCTTAACTACATCTCATTAATGTGGAACTGTTCAATGACCTGTAAAGATTAAAGAATTAGTGAATTGGTAGAATTATCAGAATGAAAAATCTGTATAATTTTGGTTTCAATTTAAAAATCTACTAAACAGTCTAGCGACTTTAGTCTTGGATATTACTTTTTAATATCGGCTTCTATAAATGTGGTGGCATCAGGGTTACAAATGAACGGAATGGAAAACAACCAATAGGGTTAAATTCCCAGCACAACAGAGGAGCTAAGTCTAAGTGGGAAGGAGGGATGCTGGAGGTGGAGAGATGGTTATTTTTTTCTCTAATAAAACAACTGAAGACATTTAATTAAGTGACCACTCTGCTAAGTAGAGCAAAAATTAATATACATAAATGCATTTGCGTCCAGGCAATGGTGCAGAATTAAGAAGTCAGTTTCAAATGGAGAACCAGAGACAGAGCTATTTAACCAGAATTGCCAGAGCATCTTCCCAAAGTTGTTGCAGTGGCCACACACAGAAGCAAGACCTGCAAGAAGAGGCGGAAAAAGTCTAACTCATTAGATGGGATTCTAAAAACAGGGCTTTCCCTAGTGATGATAGTCTGCTCACACAAGGACCACATATTAATTAGCTTTCTACTTCTGAAACAAAATATCTGAGGCAATTAACTTAAAGAAGGATGATTCCTCTGTCATTGTATCAGAGTGTTCAGTCCATCATTGCAGAGCCCCATTTCTCTGGACTTGTGGTAAGGGACAACATCATGGTGGAACAAAGCTGTTCACATCGTGACACCCAGGAAGCAAAAGTAGAGAGAGCGAAAGGACCAGAATCATTTATATTTCCCATGAATGATGCCTTCAAGAACACATTTCCTTCAACTAAGTCCCACCTCCAATGTTTCTATCTCTTTCCATCAGCCCATCACATTATGAACCCCTCAGCTGATTCATCTAATGAAGAGGTCACAGTTCCCAGGAGTTGATTCCTTCCTCACTCCTCCCTTCTGAATGTTGAACTGGTGTGTGGTCCTTTAGTATATGAATCTGAAGGATGTTCTAGATCAAAACTGTAACATGATTTAGTCCCCTACTCACCTCTATGACTTGCTCATATCATACTTCATGTCATACTTCATATCATACTTAGAGGGCATTGTCTTTTTTTCTGAACTAACCCCATGGATCCATCCACTGCAGGTCACATTAGATGTGATTGAAACAGGATGTAATACCTTTGGTGATCTGTTATTTCTATGTCAGTGACTATGATCATACAAGATCAGAATAGAAGCAGAATGTATGTGTGTGTGCACGCATGTGTGTATGTATGTATGTGTGTGTGTGTGTGTGTGTAAGAGAGAGAGAAAGAGAGATGAGTGAATAAATGTGAATTGCTTATCATGCATGTGTGGAGTGTGTAGAGGCATGTATATGTGAGAGGAGTAATGGAGGCCACAGGTTGACTTCAGTGCCTTCTTCTACCTCTTCTCTGTGTTTTTGAGACATGTTTTCTTGATGACCATTGAATTTACTGATTCAGATAGACTGTCTAATCAGCAACACTCCTACTCTGTCCATGTGTTTCCACCTAATAGCATTGGAATTATAGGTACATGCTACCTTGCCTGTTTTTTGCATGGGTACCAGGAACGAAAATCAGATTCATGTACTTTTCACTTCACTAACTGAACTACCTCCTCAATCTCAGAAGCAGATTCATCTAACATAAAGTTCCTGGACACATCCACCTTGAAGAGACTGGGTAACATCAGGCCTTTGTTACCTGCCTAGAAGAAAAGGAGTTTCTATGGGCATGGTCTCTGGACAACTTGCTTGTTCAATGAGGATAGGTTTGTCTGGGGCTAAGTATACTATTAGAGTCTTGACCATACTATATAGCAAAGATTCTGCTTTGTATAAGGACATGGAAGAATGGAAGACTCTCTGACTTGAGGGCAATTCTGGGAATTCTTCTAACACACGATTGTCACATGGGACAGATGAACAAAGCTAAGGTCCATAACTTTAGGTTCACATGGTGAAACCCCATGGATGCTTCCAGACATGCACTAGGGATGTGATACAATATTGCTTGTTAACTTGATAGAACCTAAAGTCACCAAGGAGATAAATCTCTGATCATACCTCTGGAGGATTATCTAGATTGTTTGCCTCTAGTCATGCTTGTGAGGTATCAGGTTAATGAAGTGGGAAGATCACCACAGTTAACTATGGACAGCAGCATCTCATAGGCTGTGGTCTTGGACTGAATAAAAAAAAGACAAAGCAAACTGGGCATTCATTGCTCTCACGTTCTTGTAAGGGTGCAATTTGATCAATGGAATCAAGTTCTTGCCATCATGACTTTTCCTCCCTGATGGACCACATTTTGGAACTGTGAGGAAAATGAACTCTTTCTCCCTTGAGATGCTTTTGTCAGGGCATTTTCTCATAGCAACATGAAAGTAGCCAAGATACCAGTCACTGAGAGCATGTACAGACAACCCCAGAAAAAAAAATATCTGGCCTCGGGAGATGTTACGATTCAAAGAAGCTATCATGGACAGAGTTGTAAAACAGTGTCAGAAAATCAAGTCAACATCCTGAGAACTTGAGCTGGATATGTCCTTCCTCCATTGTGGTTCCTTCAGACAAACCTGTCCCATTAGAAGTAAGCGTTGTAACCAGTACAATAACACTATTACAGTTTTTTTCAAAGTTTCTTGGGGAATTTCCTGCTGCTTGATTCTGGTTGTTTCCTCAGCTCTTTTCTTCGTGGATTTTTTTTTTTTTGTACTTTTGACTGTGTTCTGGCCAGAGGAGGAGCCCAGAAGCTATCTAACAGATGCTTTCTCTCTCTCTTTTTAAATCTTGATTGACATTGCTTTTTGTCCTGCCATCTGCTCACTTCTGTTTCCATTCCACTCTTGCCTCTGGGGTCTGACCCATCACAACTGTTTCAGTGTCTACCTTGCTTCTGAAGGAAGGATGAGGGAGCACAGTTCAGGGATTAATTTCCTGCTCCCCCTTTCCAAATAGCTGTGAGTTGGCTGAGGATCACAGCTCTCCTCAGAATCTTGCCTTATGTAGCTATACTGTGAGAATAGCTCCCATCTTCCCTTTGCCTTCTAGCCTAGGAGTGATGGATAGCTCAGATGTTCCCAGGCCTAAGTGCATTACTTTCTTCTTTACTCAAACACAGTTAAGGACCAAAAGGATCACACTGCCTTGGAGACATGTCGTTGTACTTCCCACAGACTATACTCAAGCTGCTAGCTCTTCACCTTCAGGTCCATGACTCTCCCAAGACAATTTCTTTTGGTAATTCCTCTTTACTCTTGCAAACCATAGGTCTGGATAAGAGGGACATTTATTGACTCAATATATGCATTGGGTCTTATGAGAAAGATTTACTAGATTTTGTCTTTTATAGTGCAAAAAAATCAAGTTAGTTAATGTCATATACCATCATAAACTTCACATCTCTTGGTGTCCATGGAGATGAACTTCCATAGGAAATATTGATTGTTAGCTTAATGAGATTTAGTACCATTTGTGAGACACACTCATAGACATGTCTGTGAGAGCTTTTTTAGAGTGTTTTAACTGCAGTTGGAAGACTTAAATGTGGATGGTGTGTGTGTGCTGGGGGCCTGCACTGAATAACAAGGAGATAGTAAACTAAGCACCGACATTCATCTTTCTCTGCTTTGTGACAGTAGATACAATGTGATCAGACTTCTTATGGCCCTGCCTCCATTACTTTCCCACCATGATGAACTGTATCCTTAGGGCAGGAGTGGCCCACGTGTCATTATTTCTAGAAACGTAGAAACTCCGTGCCCAGGATTGCAAACGTCATCTGCATCATCATGTAGCAGACATCATTGCCTTTACAGAAGCAGCATCAGAGCCATGGAGGCCACTGAGATAACAGTAAGTTTAGGACAAAAGAAGCCAAGAACGCTCATGTAGAAACCAATGGTAAAGGGTTTCATCTGTGGCTACTCTCATTTCTTCAGACTCACTGATAGCAAGCAGAGAAAATCACAGAAAAGGAAGATTGAGACAGTTTGGCTGGCAGAACTTTAATTTTGATGGGATATTTGAAGGCATGGAGATGCCTTTCAGTTGGGAATCAAGTATGCCTAGAAGTCTTTGTTCAGCTTTAGGAAAGTCAAAAGCAAACATTCTGGAGAGTTTTTTTTTTTTTTTTTTTTTTTTTTTTTAGAGGAGATTGGATTATGCAGTCAGGCTGGGAGTTTTCTGCAGCCTGCTATTCTCTAGATCAAGGTGTTGGTGGGGTCTTCAGTGACCAGACTATCATGCTGGCCCATATGGGAAGGAAGGACTGATGTAGATATCAATTTCTCATCACATGGAGGTTTCCACCATTTCCTGGTCCTTTCTTTGAAAGCAACAACTCCTTTCTTTAATATTTGTGTAAGCTTCTTGCTCTTGTGAAAGGAGCCTGGCAGCCTTCTTTCTCCCTGTCACATTCCGTAAAACAGGTCTGCTTCCTGATGAGGCCTGATGGTGCTATAAGAAATTAAATGGTTATCATTAAAAAACATGTATAAATTCTTGTAAATGAAGGTGGCTCAAAAGAGTTTTGATGACATGGAGACTCTATCAATAAAAGAAAGATTTATTTATTTATTTATTATTTATGTGTATATGTGTGGCTCAAACACACTCTTGAAAATGCTCTCGTGTATGTAGAGGCCAGACTATTGAGCATGGTATTCTATCACTCTCCATTGTATTCCCTTGAGACAGGGTCTCTTACTGAATCCAGAGCTAAACTGGTAGACAGAAATCCCCCCAGCCACTTCCCTGGCAGTGCTGGGGTTATAAGTATACATAGACATACCCAGCTTATTTTAGGTCTGGGGATGCCAACTTAGGTAATCTTGCTTGCAAGTGGTCTTACCAATTGAGCCATCTCCCAGCCCTAAGATGGGACAATTTTTAAGGCAGATATGGAGAGACTGAGGAAATGGAGAATAGCTCACTCTTTCTCTCTTCCTTCTCTCTCTTCTTTTCTCCTTCTTTTTCTCTGTCTGTCCCTCCCTTTACCCCTGCCCTCCTCTATCCATGTAGCCCACCAATAACTGGTCTGGAACTCACTAAGTAGACCAGCTTTTTAAACTCAGAAATACACTTGCCTCTGCCTCCTGAGTACTGGGATTAAAAGCCTAGAAACTACATAAAGTACTATAGGAAGAAGCATGCACAGTGGTTGAAAGACTAAGTACTGGGGTCAGGAAACACTTCGGATTTCTTACTTTCCTCCATGGCCTTTGGGAATTGATTTTAACCATTATAAACATTGGTTTCCTCTTTTGAATGGTAGAGATTATAACACCAGCCTATCAATGTTTCTAGGGATAGCAGAGTTGCTGCTATGAAGTGAGTTTAGTTTAATATAGTAGAGGTAAAATCAGTTACCAAAGGGCAGGGAGAATGTTGAACATCCAAGATACAAATGTAATGGTAAGTCCATACTTCACTAAGTTAAATGGAAACATGGGGGACAGATGCAGTTGCCTGCTATGTAACTTTGGATCCAGTAGTGAGGAGAGTAGATAAAGCTTATGAATCATAAAGGGAGCTGGGGACATCAAGAAGCTGTGAGGTCATAACTGACTAGGAAATTTGGATGGCTTGGAGATTCTAGAACAACCATTTATCAGTGTCTATGAGGATCTGGAAGAATGGCCAGACTTGCCTTGGCCTTACAGACCTGTGATGTGGAGGTAAAGTAAAACTAGATTTCAAAGATACAAAGAACAGTCTCTTTAGCCCCTTTCAACAATGAAGATGCTTCTTTTGAGGAACTTCCCTAGTGGATACATGGTATCTTAGGAATTGATCATAATTATGCCCAGTAGAGCCAAGTGCTTAGAATGGGTTGACCTGGAGAATGGCATGGATGAAGGTCACAGCAGAGGAGCTGTAGACAAATATATTATCTCCCTCCAAGTGTGCAAGGGTTTCCAGCATCCTTTGATATCAGCCAGTGGTCTGTCTGCAATAATTGATGTGCACAGCCCCCTAATCAGGGACCAGAGTCCGATGCCAATTGTTTCTTTTACTTTTTAATGGATTCGAACTCTATACCCAAGCCTAGAAAATCAAAGCACTTCTGGAAGATATTTATTAGCGGCCAAATTATAAAAACACACAGCAAACCTTTAGTTTGCATTATAAGTGTTAATATATGCAGAGCCCCGTGAATAGCTCGTCTTTCTGCCTCTCTTGTATCTTAAATTTTTCATTACAAATTTCCAGGGCTTCAAAGTAGACTCTCACAGCCAGCGCCTTTTTTCTCCCTTGCATGACAAAGAGCTGTCAAAAACGGTTCCTGGGCTTGTGAGTTTCTTCTCCTTTTTTCTCTCATCTAAATGTCAAACAACTTAGCTTAAATAAAGCCCAGCATTCTTCATCTGGTGCTTCTCAAAAGAAAAACACCACCACAGAAGGCATCTACAAAGGCCCTAATTAATGTTTCTCATTGATTTGGTTTTAGTGTGATGTATTTTATGAAAAAAATATGAATCCAGAGGCACTCTCATTAAAATCATTAGCAGGTCCACACTGGCTGCAAACAGGCTGGTGCGTGGTAGGGCTTCAGAAACCAGACTCACATAAACATGCAGACACTGCACTTCCACATATACTTCTGCAAGCATGTCACATGCTTTATAGATCATGCTCACCATACCTGTGCACACACACATACAGGATCATATGCATGGTCGGCACAGAACATCTCCCACAGACATGGATCACTGATATACACATGCATAATCATGAGGATGATTATTTGCATATTGTACAAGCAAGCATATAAACATATGTGGATCCTATGGTTGTACAGGATGCCTAGAATGTCCAATCAGTATGATAGTGCATACCTCTGATTATGGCTGTAAATATCCATCTATTAGAGAGAGAGGAGAGAGGACTATCTCAAGATCCTTGGATTTATTAATGGGGCAAGGGGATCTAGAAATACAGGGGCCATTGGTTTTCCACATCAGCACATTGTTCCTTATTAAAATTTTCTTTCAACTTTTTTTTTCCACTGAGGTCTTAATGCTATAGGCCAAAGCTATTAGGACATATGAAGGACATGTAACTGTCCCCTCTTCTATTGACATATTTTAGATGGTTAGATTGTTTCATGGAGCACTTCATTCTTATTGGTCTTTTGGTTCATCCTCATGAGAATGAAAATGGAGAGGAGAAGAATTAGAAATCTTGACAACGCAGTGAGAGGAATGGCATGACCTAGGACTCCTGAAGGGGACATTTATTCACTAAAGCTTCTCTGTTACCTGAATATCACATTCTGTTCCTATTCGTTAGTTCCTGCCTAATCTACCTGCTTCAGTTTTATATCCTGCTTTATGTACTTACCTTGTTTTCCAGGAGGGAGTCGTGATTTTACTGACTTGCAGAGGGACATGGAGGAGGCTCTAACCTCAGCTTATGTCTGTATGTTCTCCTAGTGACCTGCCTACAGCTACTCTTGCCACTGGATATCAGCAGGAGACTGTGGCCCTTGATGATTATACTAGGCAGGGTAAATATCAGGAAGTGGAAACATGAACCCTAGGGAATGGATCCCTTTCCCCCAAGGCAACTCAAGTAGGGTTTAGCACCGAGGATTAGGCGCACAGCCAGTGCTGATACAGAGGAAAAAATTTACTCTCAAGTTCAGAGGCATTGTGTTCCTCGGTGATCCTGGATTTCTTTCAGAACTTTGCAGGGAATCATTGCTTGGATTTATGTACTTTCACAGACCGTGTGACAGAATATTGTCTACCCAACACTGTTCTATGGAACTTAGACTAGGTAGTGGAGATTTGTGTTCAAAGTCTTCTGAAATAATGAGATCCAGCTTTTCACCTCCCAGGGTATTTTCTTAGTGCCACAGGAAATACAGGCTTCCCTTTCGAGGACTTTCTGTTTGCCTCTACCCTGGGTTCTAGAGAGGTCCTGGTGCCCCCTGTACTGTGGATACATCAACTCTCTTATGAAGAAGTTGCTTACTCAAGTGTAGACACTTTACATTTTGAGGCCATGTCACTGGTTCAGAAGACCTCTGTGTTCAAGTTCAGAGGTCATTGTGAATGGTTTCCTGACCTTGGTTAGACATTAGCCACTCCTCTTCTTCACTCCTTTAACACATGGAAGTCTTGGGACCCATGGTGTTTTAAATTTGGAAGGAAAAAGCCAGTCTATACTGCCTTAGTATTACCAAGTTTGGGGGTTTTGGCTACTCATGGGCCATTAAAATATAATTGATGTAGTGTTTTTCACTTGGAACATGACCATAACACACCATTTTTTAAGAACTATAGATGAGAATAGGGTGAGGAAGTTTTCAAACTCACAGCACTTGCAGACATAATACTCAATAGTGACGTATGGGGGAAAATAAGTAGTGGTTACTTTAAGCATTCGAGAGAGGGTGGGCAGGGGGAGTTACGCGCCAAAGCTCTCCGAGTAATTAAAGTGCAGTCTTCATGTCTTGCCATTTGTCAGAACAAAGTAAATATTGGAATCTTAGTGCTTGCATCCTCTCGGCTAAATATCCTTCTGTGGCTATTGCTCAAATATTGAAAATCCTCATAGAAGTTCTAGTGTGAAACTGTCACTGGAGTAATTTATGTGGAGACATAACCTGCTGCCTCCCTGAACTCATGCATCTAGCATTGCAGCTCATATCAATTTTGCTTTGGTCCCCATTAGCAATCTTGTCAAAAAAATTCACAGAAAATAATGACCTTGCAAGTCAAGAAATTTAGATCCGGATATGAGCCATAAATCTGTATTAATTTAATAGTTAAAGTGCGTTAATGCTTTGTAATATTTTTTCTTTATAGAGAACACAATAGTGAGGTCATCTGTAATAAAGATGTTAGTTCTGAAACACCTGCTAGTTTGTTTTGCCTCTTGGGGCAAGAGGACATTAATGGATGAAATATGACCTGGAGCTCCTTAAAATGCTGTTTTCTGGCAACCTCTATACAGGGCTATAAAACATTCACTCTGAGTGATAAAGGGTCTAGAGAAGGGATGTATGCCCTCCATCATGCCTGATCTGACGTGAGCTTTGTTAACCTATCACTCATCCAGTGACACCTACTGAGCAGCACAGGGAGGCCAGGGACAGCCCCAGGGCTCAGTGGATAGAGAGATCTGCCTTTCCCGACTAGTTTCTGGGGCTTGACTCCAGAGAAGGTTCCCATTCTGGAATGTGTATCCATCTACTTTTTCTCTTGCCATTTTGGTTCAGGAAAAGGCCTCACTGCCTATCACTGAATCTTTGGGCAAGTTTCAACACATGCACAAAACAAAACAGTCAAACCTGTCATTTCTGTAAGTAATTACTTTTCCATATTGGAGAAAACATATTTTGCTTCAATTTTATTTATTTTTCCCATAATAAAAGCCCTAAGTCATGTGTGTGTGTGTGTGTGTGTATGTATGTATGTATATATATTCATATTCCTTTTTAATATTTAATTTTTTCTTCTTACTGGAATAAATCTCTTTTGCAGAAATACCCAACAGCCTACATAGATTGTGCCAATCCCAGGTGGCAAATCTCTACAAACTCCATAGGACTCATAAAATTTGAGGTCTATAATTGACTTTGGAATCCAAGAGGCTATTGCTTGACTTGAAAATACCTGCATAAGTTCTAGTAAAACTCAATGGTGCTAGCAGTCTGTTCAAGCAACAGCTCCAGGTGCAATGACTCACATGTCTGACCTAAGCTTCAGGTTGGTGGAGCTGAAGAAAAGGCAATGCTGTTCAGAGAGCAAGTGCTAATGGACTCTCAGAGGATTTGTTCCATAAACCAGCTCCGTAGGAACCATGAAGTATCAGGACAGAGGTACATCCTTGTAGGAAATGTATATACAAAGACTTTCAGAGGGAAAGACAAGTCATTCTCTTGTAAGTAGGAGGCAGGCATGGGATGATCTTCCCCTGCTCAAAGCCCCCAGTGCTGAGAGCAGAGGGCAGGAATGCTTAATGGACTAGTATCCTAGTAGAATGAGGGGCATTACAACCTAGTATGTTCCAGAGGGTATTGATGAGATGCACTGTTGACCTGGAGCCTTAGCACTACCTCCAACAATGCTTACCCTCTGCTTGGGAGCAAGGACAAGTTTATTCAGCGACTGTAGGGGAAAGCAGATATGTATGTCTTTGAAACACCATAGCTGCCTAGGCATGACATAGGTCATGTATGTGGTCATAGCCCCTCTTAGTGGAAGAAAGACTGGACTTTTGTCATAACACCAACTTCTAGGCCAGCAGAGCTTCTCCTTGGCTTAGCTCTCTTTGCCTCAGAGTTTAGTCCTGCAATCAGATTAGTTGATGAATACTCCTAAAAAAGTCTGAACACAGAGGTATCTGGAACGGAGCCTATTTCTTCCAGGTTTAAATCATTTTAGCTGTCTTGTGTTGTACAATGACTTGCCAAGTCATCAAAAATATGATCTTGAGAATGATATGTTGAACATATTTTTATTGTTCTGATTTTTTCAATGAAGAATTTAAGAATGAAGGTGAATGAAGTTATCTGAGATTGAAGTCTAACTCAGTAGCAGAGTTGGGATTCTGTTCTGGGTTGGCCTGATCACCAAACTATGATCAGACCTACTAGTTTTGGTAAAACAACACAGTCATCTCCTGTTCCATAATTAAATCAGGAAGAACAGATATCTTCCTTAGAACCCTAGGTTTATGTGGTCTCTTTACTCTATAACCAAGCTTAGATGATGGACGTAAAGAGCTTCTCCCACAATGCCCTATGTCATTAGTTAGACAACAGTTGATTCAAATGCATTTGGTGGATAAAATAGTATTGGGGGCAAATATAGGCAGTATTTAGAGTATCCAGCATCCATAGGTCATAGCATCAAATGGATTTCTATCTTCTGTCTCTAACCTCCCAATATCGGGTTCCTTTGCATGCCAAATTTGAGGAAGAGTGAAAGCTCATGGAAGACCTCAAGCAGAGGTGCTGTTTCTCTGTAGCCTCTTAATTGTAGTCTCTGATCACAGCTGATTACATATTCACTTCTAAGTCCTGGCTCAGTTTCTAGGCTGAGGAAGGTGTTTAATTGGGATGTAACCTCTCCTCACCATTTTTGACAAAAGCCAAGGAGTCATGGCCAAACTATGGTGTCTACTGTTTACTATTACCTCAATGCTCAATGAAGCTACTGAATGAAGTCCTGCTGACCTGGGGGGATAGAACTATGAATGCAAACTCCTAAGGATCACCACTGTGTACCAAGTACTGAGCTGTTAGCTTTGCTTGTATCTTAAGCCATTGATGTGGGTATACTGAGCCTAATTCATGATCAGGAATATGAGGTTCAGAGTTTTGTCACATATCCATGATCACTCATAGTAAGCCAAAACCAGAGATTTTTTGAACTTGGGTTTGAGCCTGAAAGACAAAGGTTTTAGTTTACTGTGCTAGGAAATTTGCAATAAGTGAAAAAGATGACTGGCTGAATGCAGTGAAAACTCTCTACTGTTTGAGCATAATCTTGAAGTTAATCTGATTTTAGCCTTTCATTGTTCCCCTCCTGAGCCGTCTTACAGTGTAAGTTGTATATAAGTGAGGACCATGCAAAACAATTCTTGTCTATAGAAATGCAAATTAATTCTGTCCAGTCCAGGCTTAATTGACTCTCTCCTTCCACTCTCTCTGCAAAAACAAAACCAAAAATACCAGTTTTGCATCCATCTATAAACTCATGTTAGAATCTTTGATTTCCCCTTTGAGCAGGTTATAGCATCTTTTCCAATTCTTTTGCTAACAGATGTTCATTTTATGCTTTGCATTCGTTTAAATATCTGAGTCGAGGTTTTGCTTTGCCTCTTTTTTTTTCTATTAAGAAAGTTGCCTTTCAACATCCATGTAGTAAAACAACAACAACAACAAAAAAAAAAAGAAAAAAAACCCCCAAAAAACAAAAACAAAACCCACCACCACCACCACCAACAACAACAAAAAAACAAACAAAAAAACCCAAAAAACCTCAGCCTGGCTACCAGCATGGCCAGTCTCTGTGTAGTCACAAATAGAAATGTAGACTTATACAACTGGGATATTGGGATGAGAAGGTCTTTGCTTCCATCATCCAAGCTTGGTTATTGATTAAAGGGACCACATACCCCTGCTATTTATAAACCTAGGGCTCCAAAGAGGATGTTTGTTTTCCCTGCTTTTAATTATTGAACATGAGATGCCAGTGTTGTTTTGCCAACAGCAGCACAATAGGTCCCTAATGAAACTCACTGAGCTACTAATAATTAAACCAGCGAGCGGAAGTAACCAGAGCTGTGAGATATCAATTAACATTATTCAATAGTCACTCTTATTGTTTTGATTGTTTTAAGGAAAGCTGATTTTGATGTTATTTCTTCAAATGCACCACACAGAATGTCCACCTCTAAGGAAACTACAGTAAGGTTTGAACTCCAAAGTTGCCTAATCCCTGGTTTATATCACTGCTTTGCTAATAACTTCTAGATGACTCTGGGTACCTGAGTATATTTTCCTGAGACTGAATCCTTAAATGTGTAAAGAAAAAGATTTATGAGGATTATTCTGAGGCTAAAACAGGATCCAGAGACTAGGAATACATTCAAGATCTAAACTTGGACTTGGCATCAGGTTCAACACATATGTATTTTATTCTGTCTCATTTCCCTCTTTGCATTCACCTCCTACCACCTTATAGTTGCAAATACATCATCTCCTTAAACATGCCTGCAATATCTCAAATAGTATGTCTATAGCTTCATCTTTGCATTACAACATGGACTTTGAAAATACACTTCATAGCACTTCCAAAATATCGGATCTAGACATTATGGCATGGGACAAGATTGTAATAGGGGCTTGGGTCAGTGGTAGTCAAGTCAGAAGTGAAGTCAAGCCTATGGGGTTTGTTTCTGGAAGCTAAAGAAATTTAATTAGTTTCCCTTCTCAACTGATTCCCATAAGTTCATGACAGACAGTGTTTAGGATCTCTGAAGTAATGGGATTTATGATTTGGATATGCTTCTCACTACATAGACACAAACCACAGTTGGTCTCTTGGTTTCCATGTCCCATTGCAGGAAATTGGCTTAGTCACAGCTAAGAGTTCTTACAGCCCCTATCAAGTTGATGTAGAAACAGCAGAAGGGCCTTGATCCCTAAAAGTGATCCTGATAGCTCAGGATTTTCAAGTACTTAATTACTAAGAATTTTTGATGCATTCTTCTCATTTAGTATTGATCTAGGATATTCTCCTGTTACTTTCCCATGTGTCTACTTTTGACCACTCCAGGTCTTGGGTCTATCATCCAGCCTCACATCTCAGATCCAATTTCTTTATGATTCTAAATCCCTTGCCTACTTCATTAAAACATCATGAAGTCAACAGAATGAGATGCCAAGTACTGCTAGAAGACCAGCCTTCAGCTCCCAATTCAAACAGCCATAATACACACATACTGTATGAGTCTAAAGAACCAGTGCTTTTATGAGTAAGTAGGAATTGGGGCTTTAAGTGGGTATTGTTAAAATATTTGTATATTAGTAGCTTAATAATGAAGAGCAATTAAAAATCAATATGAAGATATCTCAAATGAAGCAAAAGCATTTCAATTTTAGGATCATAGATTTGGTCCTGTAATAAGATACATGGTATCTCTTTTTTTTTTCTGGTGGTTCTAGTTTAGCACATTGTAACAGTGCTAAAATAGTATTTAAAATGTTGATTCCACATGCTGTAACAAACCACATTTATCAGCAAGAATCCATACCTGTACCTTTTCTGTCGTATGTGGAAGGGAAAATGTAGAATTTTGATTGCTTGTGACAAATTGTTGTGTGACACTATTCCTGGGCAGATATAAATGAATATCTACTCACTCCAGATAGGGAACTGCTACAGACCAAAGTACTGATGCTATCAAAGTCCAATTTGGTGAAACAATGAATTTATGGAGACTACTTACAGGAATATGGGTAAGAGGTTACTTACAGGAGCATAAATAACTCAAAATAGATGCATCCAAAAGCCCATCCCAGCAAGGGTGACAGCTTAAGAATACTAGACACCTGGAGTAATGTATAATCTGCAGGTAATTTGATAGGTTGGATAGTATCCTTTTTAGGAAGTTAAATTGGTTTGAGCATCATCCAGGCAGATTAGTTGCTCTCGGTTTCTTCCAGGTAGCTTGGCTTCTGTCTTAGCTTCTTTTCTATTGCTGAAAAGAGACATCATGACTAAAGCAACTTATAAAAGAAAGCATTTAATTGATGCTTGCTTTCAGATTCAAGGGTAAGTCCATGACCATCATGATAGGGAGCATGACAGCAGGCAGGTGGGCATCACTCTGGAGAAGTAGCTGAGAACTTAACATTGTGTCAGCAAGTTGGAGGCAGAGATAGCTAGCTAGCTAGATACATAGGTAGATAGATAAATAGATGATAGATAGATAGATAGATGATAGATAGATAGATAGATAGATAGATAGATAGATAGATAGATAGATAGATATAGAGACAGAAAGAGAGACAGAGAGAGACAGAAAAAGACACACACACACACACACAGACACTGGGGGTGGGTGGGATAACTGACAGTTTTAAAATCTCAGATCTCGAACCTAGTGTCACATCTCTTCCAAGATCATACCCCCTTGTAAGAGTTCATACCTCTTTCCCAAACAGTTCCAGTAACTGTGAATGAAGCATTTAAATACCTACGGAAGCCATTCTCCTTCAATCACAACAGCTGCTTTGGGCTTTATCTTATTATTTCATCTTGTCAGAGAGTGTACCTCAGCAGTTTGTGCTACTATGTATATGCTTGCTTACGGAGGGCCCTGTGAATCTGGTCATTTTCAAGGACTTCCTGAAGATTTTTATTTGTTTACTTGCTAAGCTTAAAGAGCATCTTTGTAGGATTGAATGTTTCACCTCCACATAGGATATTCAATGTCTTTAGAACCTTTATCCAAGATGAAGATTGTATTTTAGAGGAAATTCTTACACCACAAAAGTTCTCAGAATATTTTGGTGGGAGAGAAGGGAATATGACATTGATGTTTTCTGTTTAAACAGGGAATGGACTGGCTTGAGGACCTTGGTTTTAGACATGGTATAAGGAATCCGAGGCTTACTAGGTAAAGACATTCAGGTGTTTATCATATGAAGCTAGTGGAATGGTGCACAGGCAGGCTATCCTGAGGAGAGGAGCCAGTGGTGTTGAGGAGGCAACCATGAGAAAGATAGCCCTGGTCAGTATTAACACTAGATTAACACATCTAAGCTAGTGTGACAGTTGAGTTCATTGTCAGCTTGAATGATGTCTTGGAGGTGTTTCTAGAGAAACACCTTAAGTGAAAAGTGGGGGTACCATCTCATGGGTTGGGGTTCTCAACTGAATAAAAGGGACAAAACAACTCTGAACATCCACATTCATGTCTCTGCTCTCTCACTAAGGACACAACCTGATGAGGTTCTTTACCTTCCTTCCGTCCTGTCCTCCCACCGTGAGGACCTTAAACTGTGAGCCATAGAAACCTATCCTTTCAAAAAATCCGTTAAAACGTGATTCTTTTTTGGTTATTTACTTATTTTCATGTGTATGTGTGTACCTGCATGAGTTTATTAATGTACAATGTCCACAGGGGCCAGAAGGGGGGGTGTTAGTGTAGGTGCTGGGAACAAGCCAGCAAATCTCTTAACCACTGAACCATTTCTGTAGACTGGACTCTTTTCTTCAGTTGCCTTTGTCAGGTATGGGGTTGAAGCAACTATAAAAATTAACTACTGCTATTGACTTCTCCAAAGATGTATGCTTGAAGGCTACTATCTAAAAAACAATCTGAGAGTCTGAGGCCCACAGCCAGGCAGCTCTGGACAAATATTCAAGATCCCAGTCTTGGTTTAAGCCTGTTCCACTCCGGTTCAACCAAAGCCATGGTATGAGGTTTATTGTTGGCACTGGGAGGCTGGGGTGGGCATAGGTTTTCCGGTCACCACCAGGTTGGTTGCCCACTGGACATTTTTCTGCACACAGCTCTGAGCTTTCTCAGGAAATCAGCTAACAGCTTTTCTTTCAGCTGCTAATGTAATAGCGCTTATTTTAGGGGTCTTTGTAAGGCTGTGGAAAGCATCAGGGTTTCGTTGTAAATCCATTATGTCTTCTTCAGTTAGAAATTATCCCTGACAAGCAGTCCCACAGCATAGAAAAGTCGGCATTTCTTTTTTTCTTTTTTTTCCCCTAGAATAAAAAGGAGGATTGGCCTCTTCTATTATTTTTTTATTATGACTGTCCTCCTTTTGGTTGTGACATTCGATGTATTATTTAGCGTAAGTGCTTGATTAAGGACAAACCAGTGGGGGTGGAGTAGGAAGAGGATGGGAGAAATCATAGATGCTCTGGTCCTCCCACTCCCAACTTTAGCAGCCGGAATGAAAATCCACTGCAGGACTCTTTGGGGATCCAACTTGTTACCCTGGGCACAGGAGAGCTCATTCTGGCTGAGGGACCTTCTGGCCGTTTCTGGGTCAGCAGAACCTTGGTTGCCTTTCTTACACATACTGGAACCCTTGTGCCTTTATTAAATATTAATTTGCTGTCAATAATTAAATGCTGATTATTTGATCTCTAATGGGGTCAGGATTCCCACAGTCCCATATTAATGTAATAATGCAAAAGTAAAAATTGCCTTTCAGATGGAAAAAAATGTACTTATTATTCTTTCTTTGTTCAGAGTAAAATGGTTTGTCTTAAATTAAAAATTAAAAGCAAGATTTTCTTTAATCTTCGAATTAAATTAGTGCTAATTAGTTCTATTTTCTGTACAACATTCACATGCTAAAATCTCGGCCATTCCTTCAGCGTGTTAATGGTGCCCTTTGGCTGTAATCAAGATTGTCTTACATTAAAAATGATACAGTTAACTCAATTATATTAAGATTCATTGTTCTCAAATCACAGGGTGATGGCTAGAAGCTGTTGGAGCTGTTGGAAGGGCTGAGATTGCCAGGGTGCAGAAGAGAGTCAGTCACCATTTCCAGTTCAAAATCCCAGTTGTTAGAGCAAGACACACAAAGCTCCAAGTGCTCCAAGTTCCTGGGGGTAAGTGGTGGGCACTGGGATTGGGTGCAGATTTCCAACAAAATGGTAACATACATCACTCTCCCTGAAAGAGAAGGGAAAATCCTTTAAGGGAGTCTGCCTTCTATGTTGGCACTGTATTTAAGGGCAGCCCATATCTTCTTCATCCTTACTCTTCAAGGATGCAGGACCTGGATTTCAGGTCAGGCAGCATCCATAGCAGTAACAGTGATAATAGCATGTGGGGTGTGTGTGTGTGTGTGTGTGTGTGTGTGTGTGTGTGTGTGTGTGTGTGAGAGAGAGAGAGAGAGAGAGAGAGAGAGAGAGAGAGAGAGAGAGAGAGAGAGAGAGAGATATGTTGGACACTGTTTAAGCAATATCCATGAAGAGTTGATTATTAGTTTTATTCCACACTTTGCCAAGGCTCTGAGGGTTAAATGGTTGTTCCAATAGCACTTGACTGGCTAAGGAGCATAGTTAGCATTCTTACCCAGATATGATGGATTCCAGATCCTTACCTTCATCTATTATTATGTATCACTACAGTTCAAGAAGTGTTTTTGTTTCTGTAACCACAAAGATGATTGCAGTGTCTATGTGTATTTTTTTTAAGAATGCTTTTTCTGTTTTTTTAAAAAGTATTATTATTTTCTTATTATTTTATGTGTCTGGGTGTTTTACCTGCACGTATGCCTGTGTATCACATGTGTACCTGGTGCCTGTGGAATCTAGAAGAGGGTCTTGGATCCCCTGGAACTGGAGTTACAGATCATTGTGAGCCTAGGGATGGCTTCTGGGAATTGAGCTTGGCTTCTCTAGAAGAGAAGGCAGTGCTCTTAACTGCTACTGCCAAGATAACCCAATGTGTATATTTTGGTAGAGGAATGAAAGAGAATAATTCTAGAACTTTCTAGGAAGGCAGTATAGGGAATCATAGACCTGTTCCATCTTTTCCAACAGAGACATCATTTTTGTGTGAAATTGTTTGGGAAGGAGGTAGAAGGTCTCCCTCTGAAAGCTCCATACTCTTTCTCTGGTATAGTACCCACTGGATTGCCCCAGGAGGACCTGAAGGATACTTTTGCTGTATCAGCTCAGAGGCTGCCACACCCCAGGCTCATCCTGTAACCTGACCTCAGTTGTTGTGTTGTCCTGAACACTAGGGCCTATGGGTGCTGCTGTCTGTATTCAGTGAACCTCAGTTTTCTGGTCACATAGTAGATCTGATCTTGGATCTTGGAGACAGCACATTCTCTAGATTTTCAATCTAGATTTCTTTAGATGCTTGAATCCAATGATTAAATACTATATGTATGTGTGTGTGCACTACATTTATACATTATATATAACATGTAACACATAACATACATAACATCATATAACATATAATATATAAATATAGTCAATAATAATCATATATACGTATATTAAATATTAATATGGTTCAGTTCTCACAATGACCCTATGAGGTTAGGCATGCCCATTTCATAGGTAAGTAACTGGACTGTAAGAGAAGAAACAAGATGTCTTATAGTTTGCCTTATTTCAAAATCCTTGCCTCTGTTACAATACTAGACACCTCCTTCTGAAAACTGTGCGTATGTATTCTAGTTAATAGTGTAAAACAAACAAAGGTCTAAGATGAACCTCTGTGTCTTGCCTGGAGTTCTGTTTCCAACTAGAGCTGTTGACCTTGGGCAGTATTTTCCTCAATTAATTATGCCTTGAATCTGAGGGAGAAAGTACAAAGGAAGAAAGACTATGGGAACTAGAGATGGTGATATGGGGTGGAGAGAGAGAGAGGGGCACAGACACATATATACACTAGATAGATAGATAGATAGATAGATAGATAGATAGATAGATAGATAGATAGATGACAGACAGATAGGACAGATAGAGGAGAAATACTTCTAGACAACAAATAAAAGACCACATAGAGAGAAAAGCCTCTAAGGTCTGTTATGCCATAGTAACAATAACCAGCAAAATGAATGTACATTAAATGCTCATTTAAGCAGCTTTCTGAATCTTTCTTACATAAACCATTTCCATAACACACAAGTTGCAATTTTCAGCTAAGAAGCTTCACAATGCAACAAATGATATTTTCACATTATCTGAAAAGAGGATTTTTTTTAAATATATAACTTTCCAGATGCATTATCGTCATCCTATTTGCTGTTAATTCAACAGCAACTTGTGTGTGTGTCTCTCTGTGTGTGTGTATGTATGTGTGTGTGAAAGTGTGTGTATGGCAATTTGCTACAAATTTTTATCAAACAAGATTTTCTTGTCTTATGTTTGTAGTTCATCAATGCTAAGATTTTTCTGTTGTTTGTTGTTGATGATCTTTCAAAACAGGTAGACTTGATACAGAAAGATCTGTGCAGAAGCAGAGAGCAGGAAGAGGGCAGGAGTGAGCGCTGCAAGTGGTCTGTTGGGTTGAGGGAAGTGAGGACGTAGATGGAATCAGTCAATATTTCTCAGAGGGTAAGAGACTATCTTAATCCAGCAACTCAGCTCAGTGGTGGTCATGACAGCTTTGACACATGGTGTCTGGCTGGCTGGAGTCTTGGTTGGAGGTCTGGGGAGCTCTTTTCAATGTGACACATCACATTTTTGTCACAGCTACCACATTGGTACTCCAGGCTCTCATCTGTCACCACTTCCTCTTTTCTCTTCCATCCACACTTTCATTTACCTGTGCTTCAAAGCAGAAGCACACTTCCTGTAAGAACAGACTCAGAGACTCGGCACTGAGTGCCCTATTTTCAAATCCTAAATTATTTACGAAATATTTTAATGGCTGAAAAAATATTAAAAGAAAAGTCTGTATTTAGAAACTAGAACATAACATCAATGGTTTTGAGAAACACTAGTTCTGTGGACTGTGGCTGTGGTGGACTGAAGGGGGACATCAAAGACTGTCCCCCATGTCCCTTTTTGAGGCAGTGACATGATCATGGAAGGAGAGCACTGAGAACACTTTGGTGCCTCTTCATTTAGAGTGTTCAGGAAGGAAGATTCATCTGCAGTCACACATGGCTTCCACAGACAGGAAGTGGCTAAGTTTCAGGGCCTTTTCTGGTTCAAAGCCCAGAGTCAGAGGGTACTTGAATATCCACAGTCTAAAAAGCAACCACAGCAGACAGGTGGCTCTGTATAAATGTGCCCACATTCATCCTCCCTGGGGGCAGACTGAGGCTGTGTTCTTATTGCATGAGTCAGGTTTCGTTGTTACTATAAGGAAATACTCAAGATACTTTCTAAAGAAACAAGGATTATTTTGGCTCATAGTTCTGCAGGTGCAAATTCTAAGGGCCTCATCTGGTAATAGCTTTCTTGTTGGCAGAATCCCGAGGTGAGGTGATGCAGGGAATCAAATTGCAAAGGATAGGGAGTATGGTGTACATGGTTGTGTTTGTCTGATCTCTCTCCCTCTCCCTCTCCCTCTCCCTCTCCCTCTCCCTCTCCCTCTCCCTCTC
>NW_021604749.1:3607820-3660511 GCF_004785775.1 Grammomys surdaster | reverse complement strand
CCCCCCCCCTCTGCTCATAAAAATCACCAAGACTCAATTATAAGGTCTTAGCCTGATGATCTTATCTAACCCTAGTCACATCCCAAAGGCCCAATCTTTCAGTTTTGTAGCTGCACAATTAGATTGTATTTCTAGCCTATTCAGATGGTGGCACCTGCGCTAAGTCTCTCAGGGCCCTGTACCAAATCATGAAAAACTCTACCTCCATTTTGACCAAAGCAGGTATATGGCGAGATAATCAAAAAGATTATTTTCAACCTTCTATTTGATGGATATGTGGTCTTGAAATGGCATTCATCATTCAAAACTAGGAACATAAGTAAAGAGAGTGACTGACCACATATGGTCATCATTCAAAACTAGGAACATAAATCAAGAGAGGGACTGACCACATACAGTAAAACAAAGTATATGCTTGAAGCACTAGATAGAAGAAAAAAAGCAAAAATGAAAACAAATGTTTCACTCTGTGGTTTGGGTCCTTAATAAAATACAATATGATAAAGTACAAGTAAGAGAGGCTAATGCCACTGTCCACGAAGAGGAAAGCTGTGAAAGGGAACTAGATAGGGCAACAAATACAGAGGAGACCATGGCAAAGAACAAAATAAACATCATAGAAAATTTAATGAGTGATTCAGTGGACAAATTGGAGTCTTCTCTGAAGTATGAGATATAAAGAGGTTAAAGTAATAAATCACAAATTGATAGGTATGTGACCCGACCTGCTGATCCTAGTTATTCGTGGGGGCGAGGAGGACCACAACCTGAAAAAGAATGGGAGGGAGAGAGAAAGGACTCAAGGAAACAATTGCTTGTCAACAGTCGTGTATTTGAACATGAAATGCTTTTTTATAGTATGCTTTACAAGAGGGGCCAGGTGGTGGGCAAGTACAGAATCTTCATGGCCTGTGCCCTGAAACATGTCATGGTCTACATGGTACACTGCCTTGAATTATGATCTACCTGCTATTCTTCAGAAGATATGGTACACTGCTTTGAGTCTATCTGCAGCTACCAGGCAGGATCTTGTGGTTGTCAAGCTACAGGGGACATTGTGCAGGTGGGGAAAGGTAGAGGGGTGAGGGTAAGGGCGAGGGTCCTGGCTTCTGGCAGGTATGGATGGCCAAGGATAAAATCTGAAGAACAGATCTTTGGGTGTTCTAAGATAGAGACAAAAAAATGTGTGCAGGGGAGAGGGGACTGAAAAGAAATATAAGAGAAATTAAATTTGAAAGTAATAATTATATTTGCCTAATTTCATAATCAACTAAGCTGTTCTTCACTCCAGATACAACAAAATTCTCAGATGTTAATTTATGTGAAGTTTATTCAATAGTCTTCCACCACTTTTTACCTGTCAGCCATCTAAAACAAAAGAAAACAAGCAAAAAAAAAAAAACCCCTGTAAAATATCATTACATTCTTTAACTTGCTCTTACAGCTTTTCATCAAAAGTAATAGTTTCAAATGATAAAGAAAATTTTTTTCTTTTTAAGAGTCAACTTACGAAAACTGAAATAGCTAGCACAAAGTAAAGTCTCTTACATATACAATCTACAGGCCTTTGAAAAATGCAAGCAGTTGCTTGGCAGTGGTGGCACGCACCTTTAATCCTAGCACTTGGGAGGCAGAGGCAGTAGGATTTCTGAGTTGGAGGCCTACAACGTCTACAGAGTGAGTTCCAGGACAGCCAGGGCTACACAGAGAAACCCTGTCTTGAAAAACAAAATCAAAACAAAAACAAAAACAAAGCAAAACAAAAATGCAAGCAGTCACATAATCACAACCTCAGTGAAGATACAGAGCTTGTTCATTACTCAGGTAGTTCCATCAGACACTTTGCAGTCAACTTCTCTTTTTACTTCATCTCCTGGCAGCCACTGATTTGATTTCTCTTTGTATGGTATGTCTTTTCCAGGATGATATATAAACAGATTGCTGCAGCAAACAGTTGTTAGTTCCTGGCCTCTTCTACTCTGAGTAATGCATTTAACTTTCTTGTTACAGGTCTGAAGAATTCTTTTTATTGATGAATACTATTACATTGTGTGGATATACCATAACCTCTATTTATTTCTTGAGAACGGTTTTTTCCTCTAGTTTTGACTACTTAAAAAAATTGGTACAAAATGTATGTCTTTATATAAGCAAGTTTTATTTTTGGATAAATAATGAGAGGGCTAGATCTCTTTTACTCTTTAAAATGCATCCTGTGGAAGAGAAAAATCATAAGATTTTGCGGCCCACTCTAACTTACAATTAAATAATAAGCAAGAAGTCCTTTACTATAACTTTGGTTTTTTTCTCTCTTCTTTCTTGTTTATCATACTTCACCCCAGAATTATACTCTAATATTAATATAGTCCTATACTTGGAAGACTTTAATTTATTTTCTTATCATCCTTTTCTGAACAAAAAAGATGTACATAAGTATTAATTTGAAATTTAATTTTAAAATTATCTTTAAACATATAAGGTTTCATGTGCTGTTGTTCTCTTACATATTTGTTGTAGTTGATTCCCCTCCCCCTAGACTCACCTTCTCCCTGGCTCCTTTGCCCCCTCCACATCTTTTAGTCCCCAATATTCCTCTGACACTTGGATTTATTGTCACCCTCCCAAATTCCCAAAGTGCTCAATGTGTCTCATGTAATCGTGCAATCACCATCTCAATTGAAGTATTAGAGAAATGCAAATTAAAACCACTTTGAGAGTCCATCTCACCATGGTCCTAATGGCCACCATCAAGAAAGCAGACAATAGAAAATGCCCTCTGTGATGAGTGCCACAGCTCTGGTGTAAGTCTAGATATTCAGATTCTCCAGTGGTTGACTGTTGATTTGGTCCATAGCTCCCAGGCTTCGAGTGTCAGAACATCTTCAGACAAGGCTACTGTCACAGCCTCTGGTACTATAGTGTCTGAGACTCTTGACTCTTAAGGCCTGGCAGCATTCTATAGATTCTCTTCTTCAGCTCTTTACAATCATTTCCCATTAACACACTAACCGGGCTTGACCCTGCTTAGCTTTTGGGATCAGATTGTGATCAGATAGATACATTCCAATTATGATTATAGACTCATCACAGCCTTCTTTCTCCAGCCTCATCTCTCCATCTTATCGTCTTCCTCCCACCCCCACCATTCCATTTGTATTTTTTCCTAACTGTATTCTACAATTTTTCAGATGCTTCTCCTCATGCTGGTGACTGTCCTAGCCACTGCTCCAGGGTTATCAGTCACCAGCATTATTTGCTACTACTGTTGCTCTCTCAGCTCCCATCACTGCCATCTGCACAGGCTCTCCTGCATCACTGCCATTTACCACTGCTACTACTTTCAAGGCTCTTGACAGCTTCTACAGCTCTGAGGTTTCCACAGCTTGGCTACGACCACTCCACTTCTCTTCCTGCTGCTTCTCTCTTCCTGCAAGCTCCACCATCTCTACTAACGATGGGTGTTAAAAGTAGTCAAGAAAAGACAACCCAAGATAAGGCTTCTATAGAACCTAAGGTTGCAACACCAGGGAGGCAGCATGAGAGAGTTTCTCCTGGCAGGCTCACACAGCGAGCTGAATGGCCTACTTATAGAGCTGGAAAGGAAGTGGTTCCACCAATTACAGCAGACTTTCATGCATATGAAGGGTTGGGTTTACACACAATTGGTCCATTTTCTGCTTTGTGCTAGTTACAATAGTTTTTCTGTTACATCCGGGCAAGTGCTACCTCTCTTGTCTGGATGGAAGAGGCCACAGATCATTTGCAGTTCATCACGTTTGAGCTGACACAAACTTAGCCACAGCTGTACTTCAGGGAAGGAGTTGTGCTTTGTGTCTTGCAGCAAGCAGCTGCAATTGAAACATAGCTTCCTCAAGGCGTATGCAGAGTTTGACGTGCCTTAAGGATAGTCTGACTTGCTGTTTGACTGACAGTCCTCAATAGACAGGGAGCTCTGGAAGAGTCTAAGGGCTGGCAATTATAGAACCAAAGACTCATATCACCAAACATCTATGCATAGTTACAGGAAAGTTAACACCAGAAGGGATGGATGCTTTCATCAAAGAACTATTGTTACTTTCAATGGTTATTTTAACTGTGTTAAACAGCATTTTAACAATGCCTAACACTTTTTCAGCACCCAGTGGTGAGGTGGATTCTCCCCATCTGCTTCAGATCTTAAAAGTTCTGATTAGGATGAGTAGGTCAAAGCCTCCTACTTTCCTATTACAGTAATGAAAGAGAATCATGGGGTAGGGAGACGGCTCAGTGAGTAGACTACTTGCTACTTAAGTTTGAATTTCCTGTATGCACATAAGAGGTGTGTGTGTTAGCAAGTGGTGAGATGGGAGGCAGAGACAGGAGAGTCTCTGAGAACTTAGGCAAGCAACCCTGGCACGTGTTTGTGAACAGGAAACTCTGCCTAAAACAAGGTGGGAGACAAAGATTGACACTAGAAGTTGTCTTCTCACAACCACACATATGCTGTGACATTTTTGCATACACACACACACACACACACACACACACACACACACACCACTTAAATAACAACAGCTGAGCAACTGAGGACTAACAAAATCATCAGGGGAGATTTAAAAAGCATTCAGAACAAAACCCATCTGTCTTAGTTTGCTTTCTACTGCTGTGATAAAGACCATGACCTTGGGGAGGAAAGAGTTTATTTCATTTCACATCTTAAAATTCATCATGCTGGGAAGTCAAGGTAGGAACTGAACCAGAGGCCATGGAAGAAGGAAGAAACATTGCTTACTGGATTGCTTTCTGAGCCAGCTTTCTTATATGACCCGTATGTACCTTCCTAGGAATTGCACTGCCCACAGTGAGCAAAGCCTGTTTACATCACCACTAATCAATAAAATCCTCCCATAGACTTGGTTACAGAACAATTTGATGTAAGCAATTCATCATTTTAGATTCTCTTCCTAGATATGTCTATGTTTATGTCAAGTTGACAAAAACTAACCAGCACAACATTGAAAGCAAATAAACGACGGTTTGAATATTAATACTGTAAAAATAGAGACTATTTTCAAAACACGGAGAAAATTATCCATCAATATAGAATTCTAGACACATTTAAACTGCTATTCAAAATAAGGATAGTATGCAAGAGGGAATTAAAGCAGATTTTTCCATAAGCGTTAACACTCTTAATGTAGACTCTAATGAAGACCAGTAAAATAGGCTTAGTGGATAAAGGTGCCTGAAGCCAAGACCCATGACCTGGGTTTGATTCCTAGGACCCACTTGGCAGAAAGAGGAAACTGATTTTCTCAAGTATTTTCTGACCTCCACATGAGTCTCATGTTACAATACCCTCCAGATTCATACAAAATAAATAAATAGATAAATAAATAAATAAATATTAGACACTGTTTACAAAGAACTAATAAAGAATGAACTCTAGGAAGAGGGAAATGTAGCTCAAAAGAAGTATATGGTCAAAACAATTTCTTTTACTGAAAGAAACTGAAGTTTATATCAAAAAGAGAGGTGAGGTGCGGGCTGGGGGTCAGTCCACAGTCATCCCAGCCAGAGTACCTTATAGCTCAACTGGTGGCAAACTTTTGACATCTCCAGTTATCTCTCTGTTATGTCAATTTTAAGAAACTTCACAAATTTTCTTAAGCCACGATGTCTTTAACTTTATATCAGAAATGCATGCATCATTTCTATACTTATGTAATATTCAAACATATAATTTATTTATGTCACTTTTGGCGTCTTGAAGTACTGACATGAGCAGATCTTGATCCTAGCCTTTCAATACGAAATTAAATTCTGTGTCACTTAGAAATGTCATTTCAGAACTTATTTGGAAAACTAAAACACATATGTTATAGAAGCCATGCTACATGTCTGTTCTCTGTGTCACCCCTCCCATGTAGCCTTGGGCTACCAGATGACCAGCTTCTCACATTCTCTCTGAGAAGATGGATGGGCCTTTGTATTATGGAAGCCTCTGGCTGATTTGGCCACTTGACAGGAGGAAAACAATATTTTGACTCTTTTAAACACCACGTTTCTTGTGAAGTGAATTTTTTTTAAACTATAGATGTACTGACTATCTTTCACAGAGATTATATAATACACCCAAGGTCATAACCAACAACTATAAACCATAAAATTTGAATGCCCATGCTGTTATTACTGAGTAAGTGAGGGGACCTTTCAACTTAGGATGAGAGGCCTCATACATGACTTACCTTGTGACTTGTAACCTTATTTGATATCCATTTTACCAATACAGCTTTTCATTTGATTAAGTCTTATACAGGACAAGATTTTTTTAAAAAAAAAATCACAACGTTT
Source organism: Grammomys surdaster (assembly GCF_004785775.1). Lineage (NCBI taxonomy): Eukaryota > Metazoa > Chordata > Mammalia > Rodentia > Muridae > Grammomys > Grammomys surdaster. The sequence continues at coordinate 3,654,178 of NW_021604749.1, read as the reverse complement.
GTTTCCTCCATCTCCATTTTTCTAACCCAAGCATCTTTCTTTATGTTACTAAAGCAGTTGCCCAGTCTTCCTGGACAACACTGGCATTTCCTACCTCAGAATCATCTCCAGATAGAAAGTCAAGTTGGGATTTCTGATAGAGAAGCTCAGAAACAGAGATCACTGTTGATTTCATAATACTGATAGGCCTGTCATGTTTTCTTTGTATTTTATCATTTTCTCTGGATGTCCCTGTGCTACATAATTATTTTTTTTTTTTACTGAGAAGAAGAGACATCAATTGAGAAAATGCCTCCATCAGATTGGCCTACGGGCAAGTCTAGAGAAACATTTCCTTGATGAATGATTGATGTAGAAGGGTTCAGATAACAGTAGGTGTTGTCACTCTGGGCAGGTTGTTCTGGCTTGTATAAAGAGGCAAGTGGACGAGCAAGCAATGGGGAGCAAGCCAGTGAGCGGTATTCCCTCATGGCCTCCACTTCAGCTCCTTCCTCCAGGTTCCTGCTTTGAGTTCCTGCCCTGAGGATTTGGAGTTTACTACAAACACCAGAAACAGAAGAGGAAAGTGAGCAAGTTTTTCACTCAGAACCTTTAGGAAGAATCAACTCAGCTGCCATCTTGGTGCTTTGGAATGCCATAAGTGAAGGCAGTCACTGGACTGTAGTTATTTCTTATAGTCAGCTTCAGAAGCTAAAACACATGCCAAGGGTGAGCTGACCCTGTCTTCCTTTTACCAGTTCATTTGTGGATCTTCCCTAAAACCTAGAAGTCTGTGGAAATTCTGCAGCAACACCCTACCCCCATCCCACAACCCCTGTGCATAGGAAAGCTTTAAAATCCCATTTGAAATCCTTCTGTTCGAGGATTGGTGTGGTAGTTCATGCTTATAATCCCAGTTTCTTAGGCAGGAGAATTGTAATGAGTTCAAACTCAATCTTGGTTATTAGGAAAACTTTGTCTTAAAACAGATACACACCAACACAAACTCACAAGTTTTCTGGTTCACCAACTCTCACCCTTAGGGCTACTTCTACGCCCATCTCAGTAGCAGAACCAGGTGGCCCCATCGGCCTACCTCTTCGCCACCATGTAAGTCAAATTTAGCCTGTATTTCTATAAAATGGGGCAGTTACTTGGGCAGCCACGTGTCTACAACAGGCCTGAGAATCCCAGAGTTAATCAGCCCTCTATAGACCACAGCCTGGCTGTTCCCCAGGCCTGGCAAGCACCCCAAAGGCGTGATTATCTGATGGTTCTAACACAACCAGCACCAGGGCCTTTTGCTTAATTAATCACAGAAATGTTCCTGCCTAACTTCAGACAACAAAATAATGAGCAGGCCTGTGAGTGGTTCAAAGACTGCAGAAAAACAAGCTTTCCCTTAGGAAAGGCCCCACTGGGACAGGGAGGTCAGAAAAGCCACTGTGCTCCACCAATGCTACTGTATGCATTTGGCTGTAGCCCCCCCTTGACTAGTCATACAGCGATATTGTAAATTCGTGGATATAAACACATAGACCACTTGGGGTTTAAGACTAGGAAATATGAAGATGCCAACGGCTGTCAGAGACTACTCAGGTTGACCTATTTGATCGATGAAGATGATGAAACCCATGATAGTTTTACGATGTACCAGGGCCATGAGGTTGAAGCATGGCACTGCTATCCTAGGGCCTGGAGTCTGTAAAAGTGAAAATGGAAACCGCTGAAAGTAGAGGCTTCTTGAAATTATAGAGAAAAAGGAAAGCAAGTAGAATCAGGAGGAAAGAGATGAGATCTGAGCTTGTAAGATTTGGTAGAAAGATATGAGCCTGGGGCAGAGAAGATGTGGGGTAGTGTAGGTTAACTGAGAGCTTGTAGAATAGTCTGAAGGTAGAAGGCAAATTGAGTATCTTGACACTTTATGAGATCTGGGGCAATATGAATATAATTAGATAAGAAATCTATTTTTTAAGGAGATTGAGATAGCTCAAGGGTTAGGGAGGGTATCAAAAAGGACTGGACAAGTATTATTGGAAGAAATGCTGAGACTGTGGAGAAGTGAGGTGTCTTTGTTGTTTTGTTTTGGCTAAGACAAAACACTTTGGCCAGGGAAACATATAAAAAAAGCATTTTATTGGATTATGGTTTTAGAGGGCTAGAGTCCATGAGGGTGGTGCAAAGGCAGAGCTGGGAGATGACATGTTGGTGGACAACCACCAAGCCAAGAGAGAGCACTAGGGTTTGGATGAGGCTTTTTTTTAAAACAGTATCAACATTTTTTTTAAATTGGATATTTTATTTACATTTCAGATGTGATTCCCTTTTTCCATTCCCCCACCACCACCCAGGAACCCCCTATCCCATCTCTCCTCCTCCTACTTCTATGAGGATATGCCCCCACCCACCGGCCCACTCCCACCTCCCCACCCACGAATTCCCCCACACTGGGGCATCCAGCCTTCACTGGACCAAGAACTTCCTCTCCCACTTATGGCAACAATGCCATCCTCCCCTACATATACAGCTGGAGCCATGGGTCCCTCCCTAAGTGCTCCCAGGCTGGTGGTTTAGAACCTGGGAGCTCTGGTTGGTTGGTACTGTTGCTCTCCCCATGGGGCTGCAAACCCTTTCAGCTCCTTCAGTCTTCTCTCTCACTTCTCCATTGGTAACCCCATGACCAGTTCATTGGTTAGCTGTGAGCACCTGCCACTGTATATTTCAGGCACTGGGAGACCTCTAAGGACACAGCTATATCAGGCTCCTGTCAGCATGCACTTCCTGGCATCCACATCAGCGTCTACCTTTGGTGACTACACATGGGATGAATAACCAGGTGGAACAGACTCAAGATGACCTGTCCTTCAGTTTCTGTCCCACATTTTGTCTCCCTATTTGCTCCCATGAGTATTTTGTTACTCTTTCTAAGAAGGACCAAAGTACCCACACTTTGGTCTTCCTTATTCATGAGCTTCATGTGGTCTGTGAGTTGTATCTTGAATATTGCAAGCTTTTGGGTAAATATCCAATTATCAGTGAGTGTATACCATTTGTGTTCTTTTGTGATTGGCTTACCTCACTCATGATGATATTTTCTAGTTCCATCCATTTGCCTAAGAATTTCTCAAATTCATTGTTTTTAATAGCTGAGTAATATTCCATCGTGTAAATGTACCACATTTTCTGTATTCATTCCTCTGTTGAAGGACATCTGGGTTCTTTCCAGCTTCTGGCTATTATAAATAAGGCCGCTATGACCATAGTGGAGCATATGTCCTTGTTATATGTTGGAGCATCTTCTGTGTATATGCCAAGGAGTGATATAGCTGGGTCCTCAGGTAATGCTATGTCCAATTTTCTGAGGAACCGCCAGACTGATTTCCAGAGTGCTTGCACCATCTTGCAATCCCACCAACAACGGAGGAGTGTTCTCCTTTCTCCACATCCTCGTCAGCATCTGCTATCACCTGAGTTTTTGATCTTGGCCATTCTGACTGGTGTGAATCTCAGTGTTGTTTTGATTTGTATTTCCCTGATGATTAAGGATATTTAACATTTATTTAGATGCTTCTCTGTCATTCAAGTTTCCTCAGTTGAGAATTCTTTGTTTAGCTCTGTAACCCATTTTCTAATAGGGTTATTTGGTTGTCTAAAGTCTAATTTCTTGAGTTCTTTGTATACTTTGGATATTAGCCCTCTATCAGATGTAGGATTGGTAAAGATCTTTTCCCAATTTATTGGTTGCCGCTTTGTCCTATTGACAGTGTCCTTTGCCTTATAGAAACTTTGCAATTTTATGAGGTCCCATTTGTCAAGCCATTGGTATTCTGTTCAGGAACTTTTCCCCTGTGCCTAGGTATTCAAGAGTCTTCCCCACCTTCTTTTCTATTAGTTTCAGTGTATCTGATTTTATGTGAATGTCTTTTATCCACTTGGATTTGAGCTTTGTACAAGGAGATAAGAATGGATTGATTTGTATTCTTCTACATGCTGACCTCGAGTTGAATCAGCACCATTTGTTGAAAATGCTGTCTTTTTTCCTCTGGACAGTTTTAGCTCCTTTGTCAAAGATCAAGTGACCGTAGGTGTGTGGGTTCATTTCTAGGTTTTCAATTCTATTCCATTGATCTTCCTGCATATCTCTGTACCAATACCATGTAGTTTTTATCACTATTGCTCTGTAGTACAGCTTGACATCAGGGATAGTGATTCCCCTAGAAGTTCTTTTATTGTTAAGAATAGTTCTTGCTATCCCGGGTCTTTTGTTATTACAAATGAATTTTCAAATTGCTCTTTTTATCTCTATGAAGAATTGAGTTGGAATTTTCATCGGAATTGCATTGAATCTGTAGAATGCTTTTGGCAAGATGGCCATTTTTACCATATCAATCCTGCCAATCCACGAGCATGGGAGATCTTTCTATCTTCTGAGATCTTCATTGATTTCTTTCTTCAGAGACTTGAAGTTCTTGTCATTCAGACCATTCACTTGCTTGGTTAGATTCATACCAAGGTATTTTATATTATTTGAAATTATCGTGAAGGGTGTCATTTCCCTAATTTCTTTTTCAGTCTGTTTATCTTTCATGTAGAGGAAGGCTACTGATTTGTTTGAGTTGATTTTATATCCAGACACTTTGCTGAAGTTGTTTATCAGGTTTAGGAGTTCTCTTGTAGAAGTTTTAGGGTCACTTAAGTATACTATCATATCATCTGCAAATAGTGATATTTTGACTTCTTCCTTTCCTATTTGTATCCCTTTGACTTCCTTTTGTTGTCTAATTGCTCTGGCTAAGACTTCCAGTACTATATTGAATAGGTAAGGAGAGAGTGTGCAGCCTTGTCTAGTACCTGATTTTAGTGGGATTGCTTCAAGTTTCTCTCCATTTAGTTTCATGTTGGCTACTGGCTTGCTGTATATTGCTTTTACTATGTTTCGGTATAGGCCTTGAATTTCTGATCTTTCCAAGGCTTTTACCATGAAGGAATGTTGAATTTTGTCAAATGCTTTCTCAGCATCTAGTGAGATGATCATGGGTTTTTTTTTCCTTTGAGTTTGTTTATATAGTGGATTACATTGATGGATTTCCAAATATTGAACCAACCCTGCATTCCTGGGATAAAGCCAACTTGATCATGATGGATGATCGCTTTGATGTGCTTTTAGATTTGATTTGCAAGAATTTTATTGAGTATTTTTTTGTTGATATTTATAAAGCAGATTGGTCTGAAGTTTTCTTTTTTTGTTCTGTCTATGTGTGGTTTAGGTATGAGTGTAATTGTGGCTTCATAGAATGAATTGGGTAGTGTTCCTTCTGTCTCTATTTTGTGGAATAATTGGAAGAGAATTGGTATTAGGTCTTCCTTGAAGGTCTGATAGAATTCTGCAATAAAACCATCTGGTCCTGGGCTTTTTTTGGTGGGTAGACTGTTAATGACTGCTGCTATTTCCTTAGGGGTTATGGGACTATTTAGATGGTTTATCTGCTCTTGACTTAACTTTGGTACCTGGTATCTGTCTAGGAAGTTGTCCATTTCATCCAGGTTTTCCAGTTTTGTTGAATATAGGCCTTTGTAGTAGTATTTGATGATTTTTTGAATTTCCTCAGTTTTTGTTGTTATGTCTCCCTTTTCAGTTCTGATTTTATTAATTTGGATACTGCCTCTGTGCCCTCTGGTTAGTCTGGCTAACGGTTTATCTATCTTGTTGATTTTTTCAAAGAACTAGCTCCTGGTTTTGTTGATATTTTGTATAGTTTTTTTTTCTATTTGGTTGATTTCAGCCCTGAGTTTGATTATTTCCTGCCGTCTACTCTTCTTGGGTATATTTGCTTCTATTTGTTCTAGAGCTTTCAGGTGTGCTGTCAAGTTGTTAGTGTGTGCTCTCTCCAGTTTCTTTTTGTAGGCACTTAGAGCTATGAGTTTTCCTCTTAGCACTGCCTTCATGGAGTCCCACAAGTTTTGGTATGATGTGTCCTCATTTTCATTAAATTCTAAAAAGTCTTTAATTTCTTTCTTTATTTCTTCCTTGACCAAGTCATCATTGAGTAGAGCATTGTTCAGTTTCCACGTGTATGTGGGCTTTCCATTGTTTTTGTTACTATTGAAGACCAGCCTTAGTACGTGGTGATCTGATAGGATGCAAGGGATTATTTTAATCTTTTTGTATCTGTTGAGACCTGTTTTGTGACCAATTATATGGTCTATTTTGGAGAAGGTACTGTGAAGTGCTGAGAAAAAGGTATATTCTTTTGTTTTAGGGTGAAATATTCTGTACAAATCTGTTAAATCCATTTATTTCATAACTTTTGTTAATTTCACTGTGTCTCTGTTTAGTTTCTGTTTCTATGATTGTTGAAATTCCTCACTACTATTGTGTGGTGTGCAATGTGTGCTTTGAACTTTAGTAAAGTTTCTTTTATGTATGTTGGTGCCCTTGCATTTGGAGCATAGATGTTTAGAATTGAGAGTTCATCTTGGGAGATTTTTCCTTTGATAAGTATGAAGTGTTCTTCCTTATCTTTTTTGATTACTTTTGGTTGAAAGTCGATTTTATTTGATGTTAGAATGGCTACTCCAGATTATTTCTTGGGACCATTTGCTTGGAAAATTGTTTTCCATTCTTTTATTCTGAGGTAGTGTCTGTTTTTGTCCCTGAGGTGCATTTCCTGTATGCTGCAAAATTCTGGGTCCTGATTATATATCCAGTCTGATAGTCTACGTCTTTTTATTGGGGGAGTTGAGTCCATTGATGTTAAGAGATATTAAGGAAAAATGATTGTTGCTCCTTGTTATTTTTGTTATTAGAGGTGGAATTATCTTTGTGTAGCTATCTTCTTTTGGTGTTGTTGGAAGATTACTTTCTTGCTTTTTCTAGGTTGTAGTTTCCCTCCTTGTATTGGAGTTTTCTATCAATTATCTTTTGAAGTGCTGGATTTATGGATAGATATTGTGTAAATTTGGTTTTGTCATGGAATATCTTGGATTCTTTAACTATAGTGATTGAGAGCTTTGCTGGGTATGATAGTCTGGACTGACATTTGTGTTCTCTTGGGGTCTGTATGATATCAGTCCAGGATCTTCTGGCTTTTATAGTCTCTGGTGAGAAGCCTGGTATAATTCTTATAGGTCTGCTTTTATATGTTACTTGACCTTTTTCTGTTACTGCTTTTAGTACTTTTTCTTTGTTTTGTGGATTTGATGTTTTGATTATTATGTGACAGGAGGTATTTCTTTTCTGATGTAGTCTATTTGGAGTTCTGTAGGCTTCTTGTATGTTCATGGGTATTTCTTTCTTTAGGTTAGGGAAGATTTCCTCTATAATTTTGTTAAAGATATTTACTGGCCCTTTAAGTTGGGAATCTTCGCTCTCATCTATACCTAGTTTGGTCTTCGCATTGTGTCCTAGATTTCCTGGATGTTTTGGGTTAGGAGCTTTTTGAATTTTCTTTGACAGTTGTGTCAATGTTTTCTATAGTATCTTCTGCACATGAAATTCTCTCTTCTATCTCTTGTATTCCGGTGGTGATGCTTGCGTCTGTGACTCCTGATCTCTTTCCTAGGTTTTCTATCTCCAGTGTAGTCTCCCTTTGAGATTTCTTTATTGTATCTACTTCCCTTTTTAGATCCTGGATGGTTTTGTTTAATTCCTTCACCTGTTTGGTTGTGTTTTCTTGCAATTCTTTAAGGGATTTTTGTGTTTCCTCTTTAAGGGTTTCTACCTGTCTACCTGTGTTCTTCTGTACTCCTTTAAGGGAGTTATTTACGTCCTCCTTAAAGTCCTCTATCATCATCATGAGAAGTGATTTTGATTCTGAATCCTCTTTTCTGGTATTATGGGGTGTCCAGGGCTTGCTATGATGAGAGAACTAGGTTCTGATGATGACAAGTATCTTGATCTTGCCTTTTGCCAACTGGTTAACTCTAGTGCTACCTACACTCACTGTCTCTGTCTCGAGCCTGACTTTCCAGTTATCTTGCTTATGTCAGAACTCCTCAGAGTCCAGATGTCTCTGTGATCCTGTGATCCTGAGCTCATGGGCAGAAGAACTCCTGGAACTTGGGCTGCCTCTGGGATCCTGAAATCCTGCTGCTCTGAGTGCAGTGGTTCCTTCACTCGGGAGCAGACCAGCTAGGTGTCTGTCCCATCCAAAAGGACCAAACAAGGGGTGGAAGGGGAGTGGTATTCCAAAGGGATGGGGTTTGGTTGGCTGATGGGTCCTGAGTGCCCCAGGATGCTAGTTGTAGCTCTGGTTCTCTGAGTGCAGTGGCTCCTCGAAGATGGCCTAGGATATGGTGTCTTCAGGGGAGCAGACCAGCTGGGTGTCTGCCCTAGCCAAAAGGACTGGATGAGGCTTTTGACTGGAAAACAAATAAACGAAAAACCCGATTTCCAGTGATACACACCTCCTCCAACAGACCATATCTCCCAATCCTTCCCACATAGTTCCATCAACTTTGGACAAAGCATTCAAATTGTATGAGCCCTTGGGGGCCCATCCTCATTCAAGCCATTATAGGGAAAATGGTCCAGTTTGGGTTTTAAGAAAGAGTACCAACAAGGTATCAGTACCTCTGTTGAAAGAGGTATGAACACATCAGGTCGCAGAGCAACTTTTGGTAGGGCAAGGTTTGATAGGGAGAAATCCTAGAGAAATGAAGAGGCTGCAAAATTCATATCAACTGGTGGAGAAGACACATGAACAGAGGAGGACCCAGTAGGTGAGGCAGCTGAGAAGAGCCCCACAAGGATTTTATTTAGGTGAAAGCAAAGACCGCTAACCAGAACTACTGCACATTATTTTAGGACTTTAATACACATAACTTAATGAGAGCCTATGAGAGGCAGCAGAGGTGCAGGATATCCTTGCTGAGTTCTACAGCAGCAACAGAGAGCTGCTTCTTACACAGTGGTTCCCAAGGCAGGACACATAGACACTAGCATATCAGGGCTGAGTCCAAACTGGCTGTTTGATGTATTGCAGCTTCTTAATTGAGCTATTTTCTCCAGGAGAGGAGAGGAGGCTCAGGACTCCCCTGAGGTAAGCAAAGCATGAGTCTATGAAGTGGAAGCTTACCAGACTCTTGAAGGCCCCTTGCAAGCATGAGGCCAGAGCTATGAGAAGCTGAACTGCAGAGGAGAGATTTCTGAGACCTGTGGAACTGCTTGTAAGTTGTGCGGACAGCTCAAAAGATGCAGCTTCTTTCCATGAGCTTTTACCTGTATTTGGATGGGCTTTTCCATGGTTCAGCTACTTTTGGATCATCTCTGCTCCTGTAAGTTGTCCTTCACCCACACTCCTGTAAGTAACCCCAATAAAACTTCATTGGTTCGTAAAGGTAGACCTTGGTGCAGCTGTTACTTGGGTGTGCTATGGGATCCATTTTGTGCTGAGGAGATGTGTATGCCTGTGTGTTGCATCTCCTTAGGAAAAGTCTCTCACATAACACCATTTTCTATAATTCTCTTGAATGTTGCTTCTTAAGCCTTTCATTTTGGAAGGCCTGGTTCATCTCCTATGCTCCAGCAAGCAGGTCTGGGAGAATGCTAAGGCTACGTACTGAATGAACTTTTTTCCTTAGTGCTTCAGCAGATATTAGAGGTGCTGACATGAACAAGTGAAAGTGATAATCTGAAAGGCTTCTGGGGGTGTTATAAGAAGCAAAGTGGAGAGCAATTGTAAAGGTGGGTAGAACTGCAGACTTCAAACCAGGCAGGATGTTCTAGTTGAGGCTCTTGGCTTATGCCTCTCATATGTCTCCATTGGCTTGCACATGGAGCAAGCAGAACTGCTCCTTGGATGTCCCCCTCAGCTACATGAGATTTTGGGTTCCTGGGAGAAGGTGGATGCAGGAAAGTTTAACTACAGTGTCTAAACCACATGTTATAAGGTATAAAATGTTTAGAAAATGAATCTGATCCCCTTAGTAATGTGATATACAGTGAGATCTATGCTTTCTTAAAAAGGAGGGAGCCAGATGCAGATGGGGAGAGGCCTCCTCAGCTTTAGACAGCTTTGGGTGAAATAGATGTTTTTGGCATCTGAGTAGTTAGTAGTGACTTCCCTGGGGGCACATAAAAGTACATGCTCTTCAAGAAGCCCCCAAGTATAGAGCACACAGCCTGAAGCCATGCCTGTGTTGCTGGGTGTGACACAGAGATGAGAAGAAGCAGGGAAGGGCCTGAGGATGCTGTTGAGTTGGTGGTCAGTGGGTGCTGGTACCTCTACGTTTTGCCATTAACCTTGTATAATAAAGCACCTGGCTTCATTCTTTGTAACAGTACAAAAACCCTTTTTCATTTGATCTCCAATCCTATTGCTTAGAAATGATGGGTGGAGATGTCATTTGGTGACCTCTGAGGTCCTTTCAGATTAGTAAGATTGTGGCATTGTGTTTCAGATAAAACACATCTCTTACACAGCATCATATTTTTTTTTTGCTCTTTCTTAAAATAATATTTTAAAAGTCTTTGTCCATAGACCTTGTTTTTTGTATCTATCATCCTTTGTTACTCTAAGAGTTATGACTATACTCTTATGATTTGGACCAAGCAGTTGGTAATGGCATTAGAGGCCAGGTCACCTCAACATTCTGTGCTGGTGATGCAAGGAACATTTAGAACTTCTCACTTTGGCTCTAATGTTAAAATCACCTGAAAAGAAGACTAGCTACACTCACCCCTGGAACTCACCTCAGCCATGTAGACCATGACTTCATTGCTAGACTGAGGAACATGGTTCTTAACTTTTTTTGTGTAGACTTCTCCTATGATTAGAATATGCAGCTTAGTTAAAGGTACAAATCAATGGTGATCAATGGTGGTTACATCTATTATGCTTGTCTTCTAGATGAGTTTTGATTTATCCTCAGTGTATGAGTCCTATCTGTCATGCACCTAGAAGGGAAGATCAGTGACCCATGGGACTACCTTTTTTGTACAGGAGTTTCTGGGAAGAGATCTTCCATTTTGCATCAGAAAGAATAGTAAACCATTATTGTTTATATGTAGCCAGTATCTGGTTATGTATTAATTTGTTTTGAGAACATCAGCACTGGAACCTACCTCATACTCAACAGCCTATACAACCCAAGCACTAGAACAAAAGAATTGATTTTAATTACTAACCAGAATATTGGGACATGAGTCATATCTTGATCTGGCCACAAGGACATTAATAGATAACTATTTTAACCTAGCTCTAGAAAACTCAGCTCTTAAAAGATTGCTATCTAGCTAGAGGTGTTCTGATGAACAAAGGCACCTCATTGCTTCTTCGTGTGTGAGTTCCTCCAAACCTGGTCAGGACTAAGTCAGAAGAAGCTACTTGTTCTAAATACTTTACAGAGTAAGTTAGGGCCTACTCCACATGTAGTTAGGGCAATGTGTTCCTTGGCCATTGCCTTCTTTTACCCCCCTGAGAGTGTGCCTTCCTCCACTTTGAGATAAACTCTATGTGTCTGGAGATTGGCTCACTCGGTAAAGTGCTTGCCCAGCACACATGAAGTTCTGTGTTCAATGACCATGACCACATAAACTGGTTGTCATGGTACGTATGTATAATCCTAGCTCTGGGGAAGTGGAGGCAAGGGGATCAGAAGTTCAAGGTCAGCCTCGACTACGTGGGATCCTCTGATGTTTTAAAAAAACTCTAGTTGCCTGATCATGTGACTTACTAAGTGTGATGACTAGGAGAAGGACAGGGCTTTGTGTGTGTGTGTGTGTGTGTGTGTGTGTGTGAGAGAGTGTGTGTGTGTCCAGTGCTCAGGGACCGAATTAGCAGATGCTGAGTGGAGGAGGGAATGGAGACTTTACCTTCAGGCCTGCTCTCATTTTACTGACCTTTGATGCTTGCACTTCTGTCACCATGGCTCAGGAACAGACTCCATGCTTCCTGCTTTCAGGCCTAGTGAGATGCTGCAGCTGAAAAAAGTTGGACCTGCACATAGTGGCAGCTACTACAGGCTTCACTGAGGACATGAGTGACAGTTCTCTCAGATAGATCAACAGTGTGACTGAAGACTGGAAGAGGAGGATTTGAGTAATATCTGTGTTTACTCTGGCCTCAGGACACACTGTGATCTGCTAAATCTCTTTAACAGTGACTTCTGAGTGCAACCCTCAGGAGCTAGCTTGGCTGGGCAGCCTGCCCTGTGTACTTCACAGACGCCTTCTTTGCCAGGGAAGAACAATGGAGCCTCTGTGCCTCCCACACCCAGGTCTCAGGGTTGCCTTCCAAGAAAAGCCTTGGGCATGGGTTTGCAGCCCTGTGGGGGTAAGAAGAAAAAAAGGGTTTCCCAGAGCAGCAAGTATTAGTTACCCAACCCCCACAGAAAGGTTTTTTTTTTCCACTTCTCTCTCGTTTCTGTCCAGAAACATGGCTGGAGTTTCCTGGTAAAGGACTACATTCATGCAATGGATTCAAGGTAAACCCAGAGAAAAGGTTTACGAAGCATTAATGGCTTTCTCACAGTTGATGAAGTCTGACTAAAGCCTGAGTCTCTGTCAGGGGATTGGAAGAGATATTTATTCATTTATTCCTCTGTACCGTCCCCACACAGAAGAAGCTCATGCTTGTCTGGGGAAGTCCTAAACAACTCACCTCTCTGTGTACCTCTGTACAACAGCTCTCAACTTATCAAGGTTTTTGTAAATATATATGTATAATATAAATTTTTGTTGCTGTGAAGGATGCGTAGGTGATACACCATTCAAAAATGATAAAACACACCCGGTATGTCTTTGTTAAATTTTAGCAAAACCTATCAGTAGTTTATCAGACAAGTGCATTCTTAGAAGTCCAGGTATAGAATGACGCCTGTAATAAAGATGGTAAAGTCACACCATGCAATGCTTTGTTGTTATAGTATGATGGTTAGTTTTGATTGTCAGCCTGATACAACTTAGATTCTGGGGAAACCATTGCAAATTGAAGGATTGTTTAGATTGGGTCGAATATGGACATGTCTGTTGGGGATTGTCCTGAATGCCTTCATTGATATGTGGAGTTTCAGCTGACTGTGGGTAGCACCATTCCCTAGGCTTGAGATACCAACAGATAGTTCTCAAAGTATAGGCACAAACCAGTTGTGAGCAAAGGATAATACAGAAGTTAGGGAGATGAGCAACAAACTGTTTCACGACCATACCAGGGCCAACTCAGTCTCTAGAGGGAGAACTGGTAGGTACTGTCCCTGTGGGCCTGTGGGAGCCTTTCCTCAGCCTGAAGAGCAGCTCGAAACTACAGAAGCTAGTGGTAGTTCTGAGAGAACATGTGTGAATAGCTGGACATGGGAGCATTAGCCAAGCCACTAAAGTGACTAAAGCCTTGGAAGGAAGATAAAGACATGGAAACAGGAAGTTTTTCAGTACTGAAAGGCAAGATGACCAGACAAATCACAGGGTGTAGGCAGAGAGAGCAATTTCCAATTCTAGGATTTGGCATGGAATAATTAAAGAAAATAAAAATTATAATTAATTGTCAGTTTATTTTAAGACAGGGAAGTCTTCCCAGAGAAGTTAAGTCAAATGCTATTCTGTGGAGAGTGAAAAGGCAAAGCACTGTCAAAAATCTTCAAGCAGGATGGGAGTGTGCTCTGCTTTCTACTTGTTGGTCATGCTGCAGAAGGGAAGGTTGAAGACAGCAGGAGGGAGGCAGAGGCTGTGGCGTTCTCTGGTGGAAATGCTACCAGCAGAGGTAATCTCAGAAGTTCAAGGAACAGCAAAGAGGCTAGTACTGCTGAACAAAAGATCAGATTGTGCGGCTGGAGAGGCCTCAGGATGTGCAATGAAGACAGGCATTGACTCTGCAAAAGCTGCTTGAGAAGTTGGGGCATTGGGGTGACAGTGTATAACAAGGGTTTCTCAGGACAATTTCTCCCCACTTCAAGTGGAATCTAGATCAACTGCCACTGAAGTGTATGATATCACTATAGTTTCCAGACCCTGCAAGCTTTTTAAACCTGAACGCTTCATCTTGGTTCACAAACCTCAGTGATTCTGTATCTTTAACTCTGCAGTATATCCCAGGAGACTACACTGAAGACATGTGTGTGTGTGTGTGTGTGTGGGTGAGTATGTATGTTTAGTATACATGTGTAATTGTGTATCTACAAGAGTAAGTATACATATGTAATTGTATATCTATAAGAATATGCATATATACATGGGTGTCAGAAGTCCAAGCCACTCTCTCCACTCATCTTTTGAGAAAGGGTCTCCCATTGAACCCAGCACTCACTGACTGGCTAGACTGATTGACTGGTCAGTATGATCTGGGCCTCTACCTATCTCTGTGTCTTCCTGTCCCAGTGCTAGGATTACAGAAGGATGCCACCATTCTGAAGATCCAAATCCAAATACTTATGCCTCTATAGAAGGCACTTTCCCCACTGAGCTATCTTCTCACTCCTATTGGAGATTTTTTTTAGGACACTTGGAGAGAACCCAGGAAGAAAACGATGAGAAAGGAAGCCACCACCTCTGACACTGATGAAAACACCTTCTAATATCGCAACAGCTACAGATTCAAGTTAAATGTGGGCCTGGGTACTGTTTGGTCTTTCAGCTCAAGGTAATTAGTGCTACAGTCCCAGGACTCAAGGCTGTTAGGAAACATTTCTAGTATATTACCTAAAAGGGTAATGCAGTATCTCATCCTGAGGTAGTGAGGGACCCAGACTGGACACTTGTTAATTGTACAGTTGGTCTGAGTCACAGCCAGGCAACCTAAGCCAGAAATGGCTATTGAGAGAAGGGGCTAGAGCAAGGAGCAGACCCAAGGTTAAGGACATAGTAGAGTAAGAAGAGAGATAGAACCAGTGTGATGCCTGGATGGGATGCGATTGGCATGAAATGTGTCTTCAGTGGAGCCAAGATTCTTGGTGTGTGTCTCAACACTCCTGGAGGGATGTGGTTTCCTATGAGAGGCTGAAGCATGAGGCTGTTACTCAGTACTCTGATGTGATTCTGGTACTGTGCATAATTATCTTCCCATTCCATGTGTTGTTCATCTTGAGGTTGGACCCTTGCCTTTAGTCTTACTGGGATCTTGCTGCTGCTAGTGAGTATCAGTAGGTCCCTTGAACTTCTGTCAGTTAGGCTCCTAGGAGAGTCCTAATCTCCATGAGGATAGCCCATGTAGTAGAGCTCAAGTGCATGCTTCAATTAACAATTTAACATAAATCCACCTAGAAGAAGGAAAAGGAACCTGGAACTCATTGACTTAGGTACCCGAATATATCTTCCTTTAATTCGATTTTCTTCAAACCCTTAAAGAACAATAATTATTTTTTGGCCTATAGTAGATGCAATGGCAAGGTATTTACATGCTTTTTTCCTCAATAACCTTCCTTCAAGATAGAAAAATTAACATGGTAAGTCTGCAGCTGAAGAAAGGAATCTCAGGAATGTAAGTCAAAACCTAGTGTCCACACCTTATAATGAAACTTCCATAGTACAGAGTGTTAGTGTTTGCCTATGAACACATAGCAAATAAAGCTGAAATCCAAACCCTTACCTCATGCCTTACCAAAAGTCAGAATACATGTCATCCTGTGTCAACATATCTTGGTGAGAAGGGAGAACATGTTATTAGAAATGAACCTGATCTAGTTTCATCCTGTAGCTAGGAGAAAATACTCAGAGCAAAAAGCAACTTAGGGAGAGAAAAAAGTTTATATCATCTTATAGGATTTGAGAAACTAAAGGAAGTCAAGGCAGGAACTTGAGCAGGAACTTGAAGAAGAAACCACAGAGAAACATGGCTAACTGGTTCACTCCTGTTCATGTTTGGCTAGCTTTCTTATAGAACATAGAAGCACCTGTGCAGAGAATGGTACCACCTGCAGTGGGCTGGGCCCTTCTATATCAATGAAAAATCAGGATAATATCCCACAGACAAGACCATCTTTACAGACAAATAGCACAAACCTCTTGTTCTTTCACCTTTTTCCAAATGAAGATACAATATCCCTCCCTTTTCCAGAGTACAAAAAGGAAACGCCATATCAGACTTGAAATGGAGGTCTGACATCTTGATTTCTGCCCTTCCTCTCTCCAAAAAATGTTAGGTCTATTCTTCTGTTCACAAATTTTCCAGTATCAAGTATTTTGTTACAGTGGTAAAAATAGACTAGGAAGACTGCACAGTATCTCAGAGTTAAGCAGCAAGTTTCAAATCTGAGTCCTCAGAGGATCAAAGGACCACTGAACAACCAACCACGCTTTGGGTTCTCATCAAAGCATCTTGCCCACAAACTGGGGTAGCCACCAGAAAGTCCCAGATGCCAGGAAAGCAAGAGGCTCTCAGGACCCAACAGGGATGATATTAGCTGAAATGCCCAACAAAGGAAAGAGAAAACCTGTAGAGACCATATCCAGAGGTAGGCATGGCCTATGTTGAGGGATGGGGCCACTCACCCATCTCAAAATTTTTAACCCAGAATTGCTGCTGTCTAAAAGAAATATGGGGACAAAGAGTGGAGCAGAGACTGAAGGAAAGGCCATCCAGAGACTGTCCCACCTGGGGATCCATCCCATATACAGTCACCAAACCCAGACACTGTTGCTGATGCCAAGAAGTGCTTTCTGACAGGAGCCTGATATAGCTGTCTCTTGAGAGACTCTGCCAGAGCCTGACCAATACAGATGCTTGCAGCCAATCATTGGACTAAGCACAAGGACACCAATGGAGGAGTTAGGGGAAGGAATGAAGGAGCTGAAGGGGTTTGCAACCCCGTAGGAAGAACAAAAATATTAATCAACCAGACTTCCCCCTGCCCCCTCCCGCCCCAAGGTCCCAAGGACTAAACCACCAACCAAAGGGTACACATGGAGGGACCCATGGCTCCAGGTGCATATGTAGTAGAGGATGGCTTTATTTGGCATCAATGGGAGGGGAGGCCTTTGGTCCTGTGAGGCTCAATGCTCCAGTGAAGGGAAATGCTAGGGCGGTGAGGCAGGAGTGGGTGGGTGGGGGACCATCCTTATAGAAGCAGGGGGAAGGGGGAGTGGGGTAGGGGATTTGTGGAGGGGAAACCGGAAAGGGGAAAAACATTTGAAATGTAAGTAAATAAAATAACCAATAAAAAATAGAAATTTAAAAATATATCATGCCAACTCTACATTAGGTCCTGTTGCCTTCCTCTTTACTGTGAGCAGCTAACTGTTGGGTGGTAGAGGTCAACTTAGCTTCCCTCTAACTTCTAACTTCTAACTCTGTTGTTAGGACCAAGTCTGCCTCTACTCTCTTTTCTCCTACTTCCTCTAGAGGTGTTGAGTATAGTTTAAAACTGCTGCTGCCTTTGCCTGGGATCTCGGCCCATGCTCTGGCCCCTCCTAGGTTCCCCTTTCAGAGCTTAGCTCTGGGAGGTGACCATGTTATCAGCCCCTCCTGCTTCAGTTGCTACTGCCTTTGCCCCCGTTAGGCCACCACCAACCCTAACCTGGCTTCCCTTCCTATCCACCTTTGCCCAGGACTGGTCAAGCTACCAGCCCTTCCCTAAGACTCTTGAATCCATGGATAAAACACACACAAACAGCTTGTTGTTACTTTACAACGTGCATACTAGATACAATTGCTAGGCACAGATATCTCCCAGCTGGAAAAGCTCGCCCTTACAGGTTTATTACCTGTATATCTCCACCTGTCCTAAACTTAGTGGCTAGTTCTGCCTAGCACCTGCCAAACATTCTTGGCCAGCCACCTATAGTGGAGGCCCCAGCCCTAGCTCTCCCTGAGACCTCACATAATGGCTGGTCTCTTCTTGTTCCAAATCATAGCCACAAGCCTGCTCTTCTTCCTTCTCCCACCCCCAGGACCCAGAAGTCCCACCTGTACCCTCCACCTGGCAATTGCCCCCCAGGTTTCTTTGTTGACAAAGCAAGAACCAGTTGGGGAACAGGGCTAGCATCAGAACCTCTCTTTACATAAGGCTCTCTCTTCATTTAGGCTCAGTGTGTGTCTTCTGCTGTGAGTTTCTTTTAAACTAAGGCCTTAATTGATATTACATATTAAAAAAAAACTTGGAGAGGAGGGTGGAGATAATTTACTCAGGACAGAATATTTTAAAATGAATATATAATTACTGTTTTAAAATAGGGTGTCAGGAAGCAAGATTGATTTAAAGCTAGTATCTGTTTACACACAGTAAGCTGTCACCAGATGCACATGCAGGATCAGAACTACGTTCTGTTACCATGATGGTCTAGCTTTGGCTTCCTCACTTCTTCAAGGGAATAGCAAAGTACTTAAACATGGGCTGTGCCTCTCTCTCACTACTCTACTGTCTATGTCCCTATTGTAGGCTTAGTGCTATTCTGAACACATCCGATAAAATAGGAGTTGGGAGATCTGGAAGAAGGCATGACAGAACAGATCAGATTTGGTCCTTACATTAATTTTGGAGAGGCAGGAACAGTGGTATGTCTCTTGGGAGTGTATCAGGACTTCAAAATATAAAGCACAGGTTTTATAGCTAGGAGGATTTTATTCTAAAGTCCATCTCTGTCATTTTCTATCCAAGATGTCACTTCAAACAGGAGTATCCTCTCTTATGATGTCATCTACACAATCCACACTAAAGAACAAGGCAATTGTGTTAAAAATGGCAAAAAATATGAAAACCTCATGTTTTAAGTAACTTTATGATGGGCAGCATTCAGAGAGGTCACATGTGGTCTGCAGGGTGGGCATGAGTTTGAATCTCAAGTTCTTTATCCATAAAGCACCCCTCACAGAGAGTACTTGAGTATGTATTCTAGGCACTAGCCCAGGGCTGGGGAAGAACAGATGCTTGACAAATGGTGGCAATGGCTATTTTCAATATTAGACAGAAAAACCTGACTCCATCATCCATGGGATCATGTTAAGGAAGGAAAATTCAATTAGCAAACAACCTGCTAAATGCTGGTGAATATCACACTCTACAGAATCTACAGGAGAGGAGATCCTCTTTGTGGGAGAAGGAAGTCAGATATGTGTGAAGGAAATGAAGCCCATACTATTAAATCCCTGCTTGGAAGACACATGTCTCTCATGTGCTTCTATGTGCTCTCTGTGCTAAGTCCTTGGGAATTTTCCCTTATCTCCATCAGTTTTCACCCTTTCTTAGTCTCATACCATGGACCCAATTCCACAATAGCATTCAATTACCTCTACTTCTTTTGTAATTGAGGTATTTATTTATTTCTACTCTGTGTTTATGTGTGCATTGTTTGTGTGTGTGTGAGCACAGGTATATGCATGTCACAGCAGACATGTGGAAGTCAGAGACTGACCTCTGTGTCATTCCTCGCTTTCCACTTTGTTTGCAACAGTCTCTTGTTTCACCTTTAAAACACCAGGCAAGCTGTCCTGTAAGATTCCAGGGATCCTCGTGGCACTACTCCCATCTTACTGTAGCAATACTGAGATTACAGATGCTCAGTGTAGTACCATGCTGTTTTGTGAGTTTTGAGGCTCTGAGCTGAGATCCTCAGGCTTGTGCCTAAGACAGGAAGTACTTTGTTCACTGAGATGCCTCCCCAGCCCAGTATAATTGATTTCCCGTTTTTTGTTGATGGTGATTTCCCATGTAGCCCAGGGTGGCTGTGTAATCAACACTGGCTTTCAACTTTTTATCTTCCCGCCTCTACCTTTTAGGGGTAACGACCACAGATTTATAGCCCACACAGGGTTTATAATCAATTTTTTAATTCTATAGACATTTTCTTAGTGTGTATGTAATATGATATGTTATCTATGTATATGATTTACATTGTATACATTTTGAAAAATTTAAAAATTAACATGTGTCTACCTGTGTATTATATGAAACATAATTGTATTAGCCTTCTACCCTAAGGCCCTTTTGGGAAGCAAACCTTCCCCTTCTCTAAAATCCATGGCTGCATGGTTTGTTCTTGGATTGTTGGCTCTGTCCTTATGCCTCAATTTTCCCTTTGTTGTACGGAAGTGGAATTTAGCTGTCTTCCTTTCTAAGCCTCACCACTATCTATACTTGTGTATTTCATGTTCCCCTAACCTTCCAGTATAACATGCCCTAACTATGGTTAGCTGAATATTAGGACATCTTTACATGATTATAAATGATGCCTAATTTTATAATGTAAACTGAATTTTACATGAAAACCTGCCCAGGAATGCAGATATCACATCAAATGCCAGTCTAATTGTCTCTGTGAAGTCATTTTTGTGAATGCGATTAACATTTTACTCAGTGGACTTGAGTAAAATAGATTGCCTGGTGTGGAGTGGGCTCCTTATTAATGACTTAGGAAGTATTTAAATGTGAGGAATTGATGGCCTACACGTGAGTGGGCGGGCTGGTGTTTTCTGTTGGGCGGTGTTGATCCCGGTGTGTCTGTCACGGCTAAGTCGGCTGGAATCCAGCTCATAGTGGCAGAAACATGGGAATTTTGACTGGTTCCCTTCCACGCGGCACCAGGCGGGCTCTGGGCTGTGAAAAACTGCCAGGGCACCCCCAGCGGGAAGAGAACTCAGTCTGAAGTTCTGTGAGGGGCAGAGCTCTTGGATGAATTGAGACTGGGGGCATGCAGAGTGGACTGGCCCGCAGCCGAGAGGGGCGAGAGGGGCGAGAGGAAGAGCTCCAGTGGCACTCCTCGGAGTGAGACTCTTGGTTCGTCACTTGCTTGACTGGATCAAGGCTTGGCTTGGCTAACTTGCTTGGACTGGTGGCCCCTTGGCTAGAATGCAGAGAGGTCCTTCAGGTGGGAAGCTAGGCGCAGCGGCTGCAGTTACAGTGGCTCATTAAAGGCTTCTCCGTGGTTCCCCATGGAGGGCCCCAAAAGACACGAGGAAGTCCAGGGTTTCAAAAGGCTTTATTTCATGGTGGGATGTAGATGGTCTGGCAGTACCCCTGTGAAACTCAGGGCAGACCTGAATTAAACAGGAGGGAGAAAGGGAGGGTCTGGGGAAGAATGCTTAATTGGCTACGCCCTCTAGCCTTCAGGTATCTCATTAGTACGTAAATCTCTTGAGGCTGAGGCCTGTAGTCACACCCTCTACCTGTGCTGAGTGACGGAAAACCTCTCTTAGGGAGGAGCTGTATTGCTCTACATGACTGAAAATTGTGGGTCAATGGCATGTCAAGAGCCTGGGGTCTGAGGGCGTGGCCGACCACCAGCCATTGTCCCACTAGGGTCTGGGTTCCAGGCCTGTGCCCAGCCAGGATCCAAGCTGTCGTTTCACGGCCCCACATTTAAAGACCAAGACAACACAGCATTAACTTAAGGACTAGGTCTGTGTGCACTTCAGAGGTGTCTGTGCACTCAGTCTCCTTGAATACAGACCCACTTCAGGAAGACAAAACCCAGACAGCGAACATGCTTTTCAATCAGGCCAAGGCCTTCATGGAAAACCACTGAGATCTCCATGAGAGGAGATTCTGCTCCAGCCCATTGTCAGACTGCAGCTTTCACACTCACTGATCTAACCCTGGGTCAGCCCTACACAGTTTGAACTTGCTATTCTGTGAGCTAAGTCTTTAAAACAATCTTTCTCTTTATGCATGCAGCTAGTTCTATGTCTCTGGAAAGTCCTGCTAATATACTATGCAAGTAACATTCAGGCTGAGCCATCAATATAAACAAGTCCTGGTCTTCATCCTTCTTTACCCAACTTCTTTTTATCCCTAATACCAGAGGTTGTCTTATTCTGTTGTTGATGTCCCCTTAGTTTTCTACTTTACTACTGTCTAACCCAATCCGAACCTTGGCTGATTGGATCTTAGCAGACAGATGTGCAGTATGCTCTTTGGGTTTTGTCTTCTTGAAGTGGGTCTGTATTCAAGGAGTCTGAGTACATGAACACCTCTGCAGTGCATACAGACATAGTCCTGAAGTTAATGCTGTATTGTCTTGGTCTTTAAATACTTCATAAGTCATTTGTAAGGAATGCTCATTTTCATTTGGCAGTAACTTACCAGTTATATAGTCACTTACACTACCAAAAACTTTTCAGTTAGCTCTAATCTAGACAGGTGTACAAAAGCCACCCTAAAGACACATGAATTCCCTTCACTGTGGTGTTTCTCCTGTCCCTCCAACAAAAGGAAACCTCTTGAAAGCTAACCATGCTTTCTTACTCATTGTTTTTCCCAACCCTTCTTAGCAGAGAATGCTAAACATGGTGGCACATGTGTGCATGTTTGTGTGTGTGTGTATGTGTGTGTGTGTGTGTGTGTGAAGAGGGATGTGGTGATACACTCCAGGAATGAGCAAATGGAGAAGATAAGAAGCAATTAAGGAGGTGGGAGTATGTCACTGACGGGTGGGAAACATGAGGAAAGTGCCATCTGTAACAGGAAGGTTCTGATGGACCCAGTGAGAAATACTGTGGGAGAGTTAAGTGGGTTCCAATTGCAAAGTGGCTCGAGTGCCAGACTAGGAATTTTCTACAGACTTGCAGGCCCCAAAGGACTTACTTCCCCTTCTAACAGCATGTGATCTGTGTGGATAGAGAAACTCCAGCTGGGCAGAATTTCACACTCCTCTGTTCTTGGCACAGAAGTAGGTGAACGATGGAGGATGGGTGGGAGAGCCTAGCAACTGAAAACAGAGTTCTTTAGACAAGGTTTCTTGTGAATTTTAAAGCCCAGTCTAATATAGGAGCAGAAGTGAAACCATTAGAAACCTGGCTGGTAGCCAGGGAGGGCTGCTGGGCTCCATCCAGAAAGAGTGGGCCGGAGTTGTGGCTCAGGTAACACTAAGCTCACATGATTATAGACAGGCAATCATTAGTGCTTTCTGATACTCAATGGCACTAGTATCTGTCTTGCCTTATCTTTATTCTCAATGACATGCTTCCCATAAGACTGCTCACAGAGATGAGCAGGCTAACTGGACCTCTCAAGGCCCAAACTTTGGTCGTCACTTGTGTATTGTGGAATCTTTGAGCTTTCTCCACATACATGGGTAAATAAAAGTACCATTCCAGAATCATTGCTAAGATTGTTCCAAAATGTTCTTTGGCATCTTAAAAAGAAAAATGTCTCGAAGGTTTTGAAACAAATATGTGACATATGACAGATACATATATTTTACAGACCCAAAAGCAGTGAGTATGGAGGGCTGAGGAGATGGGTCCAGGTGCAACAGTTAATTCCCAACAACCATACAGAAGCCAGGCATGGGTGCACATGCTATGACCTCAGTGTCAGAGGATAGAGCCAGGGAGGGCTTCCTAACAAAGGAACTTACTAGTCAGGCTTTCTAACTAGAGTGGCTAGCTTCAGGTTCCCTGAGAGACTCTGCTTCAGTAAGGCAGAGAGTGACAGAGGAAGACAGCTGATTTTGTTCTCTGGCTTCACATGCACCCCTACTTGCATATACACCAACACATACATCCATACACACAGTCTATATTTTTAAATAACAATGCATGACACTCTTTATGATTGACAATTCAGAACACTCACATTTACTGGATGTCATCAGTCAGGGGACTTGCCATTGTGGCATTGCTCATAAGATGTGATGGATGCTGAATAAGAGGGGATTAACAACAATGGCAGGTAATTGTAATAGCAGAGACCAAGGGGCACATGCCACGGCTGCACTCAGATGAAGCAGTGTAAAGTGATTTTTGTATCTTGAAATCAGATGAGTGGTTCTCTTCAGGGATTGTGACTAGGCAGGTCATGAGGGGCCACCTATAGAATCCTACTAATGTTTCAGGCTTTTATTTTGGCCAATAATTCACAATGGTGTTGCTGGTTTTGGAGTGATCCACATTAAATAAAGAGACACAGATAAACTAAGAGTGGAAAGACAGATTGCAAGAACAAGCATTGGAAAGATGGTCAGATTGCCAGCCATAGATATCAGGTTAGGAGTGACATCAGAGGTAAAGAGGGATCAATCCTATGACAGAAGTTCATTGAGAAGAAATTAGTCCATGAACTTCTGCCAAATGAGGTTGCTTTGATCTATGTGAAGCAAGTAATTATGTAACTAAAGAGAAAAGGAGATTGTATTGAAAAGATAACCAAATTCTCCCACTGCAGATTATTCTTTTATGTTTCCGCTCCACTCAATTGAGTCAGATTTCCTGGGCAATAAAACAAGACTTGATACATTTTTTTTAAAAAATATTTACTCTTTGCTTGAGTGTTTTGCCTACAATGTGGTATTGTGCCCCATGTACATGCAGTACTGGTGGAGGCCAGAAGGCATCAAATCTACTGAAATTGGAGTTATAAATGGTTGTGAGCCACCATGTAGATGCTGGGAATTGAACTCATATATTCTGGAAGAACAGCCAGTGCTCTTAACAGAGCCATATCTCCAGCCCCAGGCCTACTACATTTTAAAAGAATGTAATCTGAAGCAATATGCTTTTGGACTAGAGAACAATAGTTCAGAATATAACAATAAGATAACTAACTAATCTTACATATTTGGAAATTAAAATAATTCTAAATCAATGATGGGTCAAGCAACTTACAACAAAAGAAACTGGAAAATAATTTACTCTGGATTTAATGAAGTTCATCGTTTAGAATCGATTTTAAATCCTCATTTTTCCTAATATAAGAACCCAAAGACGTGCATTTTCCCCATACATGGCTTCTGCTCTACTGTGAAAATCATAGTCTGCTGTGACATCAAAGACAAATAATAGTAGCATGATAAAATCAGAGTTGATCCTAAGAAAATATTAATAGTAATGCTCATAAACCCCAGAGAGACTGATCAACAGAAAGTACAAATTACTAATATTGGTAAATGAAATGCAGGGTACTGTTTTCTATGGGTAGAAGCCCTTATCATGAATAGTTTTGTTTGAATAAATTCAACATTATAGAGTTCTTAAGTGACTCAAAATCATTATGGTATACAACAACTAGAAATGGAAACAAGAAGAATAGAAAATCTCGTGCTTCTTTAAAAAGTAGAGATTTTAACAATGTGGTTTAAACACCTGTGACCCCACTCTTTTCAATAAGGCAGAATGGTCAGTAGTTCGCCTGCCTGGAGTGCATATGCAGTACTAAACAATCCTGGGATGCATAGTGAGAGTCGAGCGGAGGGAGGGAGGCAGCAAGGGAGGGAGGGAAGGATGGAGGAAGGGAAGGAGGGATGGAGGAAAGGAGGGAGGAAGAAGGGAAGGAATGAAGAAGGGAGAAAGGAAATGAGGGAGGCAGGAAGGGAGGGAGGATTGGAGAGAAGACTCAGTGGTTAAGAACATGTCTTTTACAGAGGACACAAGTTCAGTTCCCAGCACCCATATCTGGTTGTTTACAACCACCTATAACTCTGGATCCAGAGAGATCCATGCTGTTGACTCCATGGTACCTGTATAGGCATGCACACAGCCCTATATAAACACACATACACACAATGACGCATGCACATAGCCCTACACAAACATACATATACACGATAAAAAGCAATCAAAATGAAATTTTAAAGAGAAAAACAACCAACTAGATTTTTTTACCCAAACAAAGCAATAGTGAAATTTCCTTGCAAAGAACACTCCAAGCTAGATCCTAGAGACTCTCCATCTTTTTATCTGATAGCCAGAGAGACATGCTTGATATCATACTGGTTCATAAGGGTCCCTGAGTGAGCTTAGTGACCTACAACCCTCCTCCATCCCTATGGAGATAACTTGCAATGAACATGCAGTATTGTGATTTGAGGTTTGTTACACAGTCTGGGTACAGTCTGTGATGACTGAGAAAGTACCCATAACTGATTTGGTAAAAATACCTCTATTGAGCAAAGTAAGTTAGGGACTAAGAGAAACTAAATTTTTTTTGTTCATCTTAAATCAAATCAAGAATCAGAACAGAAAGGTAAGATGTGTTGTCTCTGTGGCTTGAGTCTAATTCCTGAATTTGGAAATAGAATGACAGATTCAAAGCTCTCAGAAATGGGCCACCTCAAATCAAGAAATATGGACAGTGGGTAGACTAGAAAATATTCTGGGGGTAGAACTATTTTCTGATGGATTGCCTAAGGTTGGGAGGGAAAGGAATAGTAATCCAGGATCCCTCCCAGACTCAACACCAGAGAAGGGGTGAGTACCACTTGTTAATTGAACTAGCTGAATAAGGAATTGTTTGGGAGTGTTAAGTACAGGGAAAACAAATGAAAATTAAAATCAGAACTATTGACCTTGTTTTTTTTTTTTTCAATATTAAGTTCAAGGTTCCCATTAGACACCCAAAAACAGATGCTTGGTAATACATGTATAGTCTCCCATTACTTGTGATTAGTGGCAGGGAGGATGATCAGAAGTTCAAGGTTGTCTTTGGTTACATAGAGAAATCTAAGGCTAGCTTGAACTACACAAAATCACGTTTCAAAAATAAATAACAGCAAACATAATAGATGTCACCTAGGCACTTGAGATTGCATTTGCACAGTGGATCATGTGTTGATCAAGCCACTGAAGGTTGACTATACATCTGATTC
This sequence comes from Grammomys surdaster, assembly GCF_004785775.1. NCBI lineage: Eukaryota > Metazoa > Chordata > Mammalia > Rodentia > Muridae > Grammomys > Grammomys surdaster. The sequence continues at coordinate 3,627,753 of NW_021604749.1, read as the reverse complement.
TTAGGTCACAGTACCACATCTGCCTCATTACATCCAAACTCCGTGGATGAAGCCTGTGGATTAATTGTTTCTCACATACACATGGAAGATGTTCTTAGCACAACAGAGGGATGGGTGGAGAAAACAAGATGGTCAGAAAACAAGGGATCTCTATAGAAGATCATGTGTTAAAGGTCAAATATATGATATATATCAAAGCCATAACAGCTAAAGCTTCTTACATGCATAGCACAGAGAGCCAGTGTACATAGTACATATACATAGTACAAATATACAGTGTAGATAGTGTAAAAACAGAAGATTGAAGAACAAATACTCAGAAACAAGCAGAAGCAGAACACTTTAACCCAGTTAGTTTTATTAAAATTAACACACAAAGGTGGCATGTGATTTGTTTTTAGCCCAGGTTATGCCCAAGTACAGACACATAACATATAACAACAAACAAGCTTAGGGCATGCATGATCACAGTCAAAGGGATAGGGCAGAACCAGTAAATTCTAAAAACTTAAAAGCTGATCCGTAAGAAGTTTCTAGTTGAATCAACCAAATAAAGGATGAATGCTAATTGGGATGAAGGTCTTTGGTGAGGAAATGTTTCCTAGATTTACAGATGGTAACATATTAGCATATCTCTTGAGGGTTGACTAGAAAGTACATGTATCCTTACATAGTATCCCAGTTCAATTCAGCTCTAACCTTGGATTGAAAGTTACTGAACATTCCCCGGCTTCCATGTTTTCTTCTGAAAATGAAATTAATAGTATTATCTACTGTGTAGGGTGACTGTGAAGAAACCCAAATTATACAACAGTTTGGTAGAGAATATTATTGAGCTCTCAACTCAAGTCATTTATTCAAACACTGCAGGCTAGCTTTAGGCTTCACTTCCAGTTTAAAACACAAAACTCTTGGAATTCAACTCCCTGAGTTGAAATGTGACTTTCAAGCTGTAGCCATTCCTCTCCACGAGACAGACTCCCATAGTACTGAGAACAAAGGCATCCTGAGTATTGTTCCTTCCCTTAATAGAATTTTTATTTTGTATCTCAAAGTGAATCATGGGATAATAATTAAGGCCACAGACCTTTGACTCATTCACTAGAATAAAACAGTAGCAAATAGCTATTGTGTGAAGAGGGAAGCCTTTCCTTTAGAAATCTCTGAGTCACATCCAAGAAGCATATAGAAGAACTTCTTACCCTGAGCTGGTCACCTCCTACTGTCCCCTTGCCCACACCTGACACTCCAGGAGTCTAGTGCCAAAACTGGGATGGGGTAGATTTAAGACCATAAATAATTGCTGTTGTACAATCCCTCCACATACTCTTGATGCTGGTTCTTTATGAATGGCTGAATTTAAAACATAAGGAGTTTCAAGAAAACCACTTAAGTGTGATGACAACAGCAGACTTGTGTCACTTGGAGGATGCTCTCCATGTGGATGGTTGTTTATCTGGCCTCCACTGTGGTCCTTAATCTGATTCATGCTTATGGAAGGAGTCAAATGAATCCTGAGAAATGAATCAAATCAGGGCTAGACTCAGTAGTCTGGATCTTCTGGTTTGAGACTTCCTATTGGCTAAGATCTGAAGTCTGCAGGTCTACAGTGTCCTAGGGACAATGACAGCCACATGCTTGTCATTAAATTTCTAGGAGGTTTTAATATATGCATCAAGCATGATGCTAGTAGACAGACTCTCGCTTTTCTTCTTCTCTCTGCCTTCTCTGCCCCCCCAACCCCATAAAGAGTTCAATCAAGTTCCCAGGCAAAAAGCCACAGTGTAATTCAGAAGCTTAAATCGATGGTAAGATTCACTGCACAGTGTATGTTGCCAATTTAGGTTTTCTAAGAGGAAGAACAGAAATTATTAAAGAATTACCCAGCTTTGTTGAGACCCAGGCAATTAGTTCCTTGAATGCCACAGAACCATCTAAAGCACCCATTGCTTATTTGCTGAATTAAAAAGCCTTGGCTATTATTTCTTGTTTAACAAACTTTGACCACACTCAGACTGGGGAGTTCTATACAAAAGATGTACAGGCCTGAAAAAAAAATTTTTTTTTAAAGAAACTGATTAAATTTTAACCAGCTGCTGGGCAGATAGTTTGCCTGAGGCACATTTGTCAGTTTCAAAGGGTCTTTTTATTAATTTTGCATTTTGTATTTTGTTAGTGGAAAGAGCTCCCTCTTTGGGGACTGCCAAAAGCTATAGGCTGCGAATCTCGAAGAAGCCCAAGGACGCGCCTGAGAATGCCAAGTAGATTTGGGTTCCTGAGCACTCCCCATTAGGTGGGTTTCCTTGGTCCTAAAAATATATTAACTTTGGGGTGAGTTATTTGAATTAACTTTACAGGATCCCTGCTGACTTCACTCTGGGTAATGTAAATCCCGATGTTTGTCTGTGAGACAACATCTGACCTTGCTGTGTGAACTTGAACAATTTATTTGACCTCTCTAAGACTCGGGTTTCTTTTCCATGAATTAATAGAGCAGAGTTGTGTTTAGGGTTTCTTCATACAGGGTTATCGGCTTTTGGACTGCTTGGCCACTTCTGACATAGAAAATGTTTCATATGTTTTTCTCTCTTGTAAGTGGGATGCGGTCAGCTGCAAGTTATGCCGGTGGTGGTGGTAGTAACTATTCTATTATTAACAGCTAATATTTGTATACCAGGTTCCATATTAACCATTACATGTATTTCAAATTTTTATTTATTTATCTATTTATTTATTCATTTATTTTTGTGTGTGTGCCTTCTTATATGTGCACATATGTGCAGTAGTCCCCAGAGGTCAGAAGAGGCATTGGATCTGCTGGAACTGGCATGACAGGTGGTTGTGAGCCACCATGTGGGTGCTAGAAAACAGACCTAGGTCCCCTACAAGAGCAGTGAGCACTTTTAACAAATACGTCATCCATCCAGCACCACTACGTGCATTTTAACATCTACTTTTCTCAGAGAAAAATTCTGACTCAGGGACTTATTATCAATTCCTTATTATAAATTAGGCTACCGAGAATGAAACAGGCTAACAAATGTGCCCAGAGTTACACAGGAAGTGGCTGAGGCAGGATTTGCAAACAAGCCTTTGACACTGTTCACACAGATATTTCCTTCCTCAGGTTACCAAATCAGCTCTTATTCCAGGGCTAGAAGTGTGCTATTGCTTCATATGGATAGCTCACAGTTTCATATATGCCTGGGCCTGAGGTCAGAGTAAATCCTGATGTGGAACAGAACAGTGTTCTGGAAGGCACCCAGGAACCCCTCTGGGCTCAGCCAGCTCCAGGCTGGAGGGGTGGCCTGCAGCAGAGACAGGTTGAGGAGTCACTCTACTCAGGGGTTAAATGGAAAATACAAATCTCTTCTGTGATGCTGGGGATTTCATAAGTTCCAGTCAGGCATCTTCAAACAGCATTAAACACAAAGTGAAAAAGTCTTCCCTCAGGCTAGAATTTGTAGAAGATTTACCTGCAGGAGAATATAGCTAAATTTCTGCCTGAAGACAAAGAATCAGGGCATACATTTACAAAGCAGATGTGAGCAGGATGCGTGTGTGTGTGTGTGTGTGTGTGTGTGTGTGTGTGTATGTTTTCTGGTCGTATCTTCCTTTTTGTATTGCAACATAAATATATCATTCCACTCTTGAAACTTTTTATGCTAAATCAATAACCTGGCTGACTGACTTCTGCATTACTTAATGTCTTCACACATCGGGCGGGACAGGATGCCATCCTACTTGGTGTGATCCTTAGATTCCTATGGCGGGTTCTTCACTTCGCCTCTGAGGGAAACTCACCAGAGTATGTTGCTTGATCATGAATGTGCTTTTGTTTTTCTGATGGTGCTGGGTGGTAGAACCCATGATCTCACAATGCTAAGTGCTGTTACTGAGGTACACTCTATATGTGCCTTTTTTAGTTATTTGTTTGCTGTTTATCTAATTTGAGTTCAATAGATATTACTTAATCTATTAGTTAATAAGACAAGGGACTAATTTGTATCATTTTGTGTCATACTTTAGGTAGAAACAGATTACATCTCAAAGGGCTCATGTGATCCTTCTGTGAAGTAAATTCTCCTGCTTCTTATAATGGTAATAAGATGGCCTATTTTAGAACTGGTTCTAGAACCCTAAAGAATTTCCACACCATGTTAACACCATGAAAGAGAAACATACTTCCTGACCATAACATTTCAAAGTAGGATCAGTGGATCAGAACTGGTCCATCGAAGACAGCCTGATGCAGTGTCTAAACGGATAGTGGTGGTTATATTGACTGTCAACGGGACAGGGACAGGATCAAGAATCACCTACAAGACAAGTAACCGGGCACTCCTGTGAGGGATATTAGACTAGGTTACTGACACCATTTCCTGAGCTGAGATCCTGAACTTAATAAAAAGGAGACTATTAGCTAAGCACCATCTTTCACCATGCATTGCTTCCTGACTGCAGATGCAATGTGACCAGCTGCCTTAAGCTCCCGAAGCCATGTCTTCTCTGACATTATGGAACAGGCTCTCAAAGGGCCATTTCTCCTGTACATCGCTTTTGTCAGGTATTTAGTTACATCAAAACGAGTAACTAATACGCTGATATTTGTTTTTCTGCTGATTATTCATTCATGATGTTTTATTTCTCTCTAAAGGTTGATAATCTTTAACCAAAAACTTTCGTTTGCTTGATTTTAATTTTGGTGAATGGTTTATGGTTTGCATTAAGGATGCTTTCATCCTGCGATATACTTATTACTTTTTCTGTGAACGCAGAGCCTCTTTGAGCTGTATTCTGCACTTCAGCTTACTGTAAGACACAGAGCATACCTTGAGCTGGTCCTCACTCTGAGGCTACTATTTGCCTTTCCCAGGCAAACCTATTTGCTTACTCTTCACATTCATCCTTTTGATCTTTTCTTCTGAGTGGGCGAATGGCTGCTTAGAAAGTTCTGCTGTTTGAGAACCAAGCAAGGCACTCAAAATTATGCTTCCTCCAGCACAATATGTACTGTGAGAAGTACTCCCGAGGGTCTGCTTGTTGCCTCCTGGAAGCAGAAGGCATTTCCTGTTCTGTTTAGAAACAGGAAGGGAGAAAAGTTGCCATGGCCAGAAGGGAACTTCTGGAGATGGCGGGTGATAGCTCTGGTTTTATTCTAGAGGTATGTGAAGGTCCATGTGTTCTTATGCCTGCCATATGCCAGGCTATTCCCCTGCTTTCAAACTACATGGCAGTTCCCATTGCTTCCTCGGAGGCACTGGGTCCAGGATGGCCACACAACAGGAATGATCAAAACTCATCATCCAAGCTTCCTAAGAGCTGTGGCTTAGTAATGGCTGGGACATTAGCTATTCTTGACACTCGTCTCTGCAGGCTGGGCCCTGGAGCAGGTGTGTTTTCAAGACAGCAATGACCATAGGTGTGAGTGACACAGGCAGACAAGTGTGAGACATGAAAAATACAGGTTTTGTCAGCATGGCCAGGTGTATTAGAAGCACATCTGGCCACAGAACCCCAGGGGATGCCCTCCTAGTGCTAGAAATGGAGTTGACTGTGCAGGGTTCCCAGGGGCAGAGTGGAAACCCTGTGGAGATTAAACACATAGACTCTGAGGCCCAGGGAGTGGTAGGCAATTGACTGATTCTCTCACACCCAAGTGGGCACTGAAATCCGAGGAAACTGAGGCCTGGCTGCATATCTGGGGATAGAAGCATGATATGCTGTTCTGGACAAGAGAGGTTTTGAATGCAGAGCAAATACTATGAGGTAGAATGTTGGGGCCCTGCACAGAAGGGTACCCCATCTTCAGACAGTGCTTGCCCCTCCAAACATCATCTTCTGCCAGCACCAGGTGCTTCTGTGTAGGACGGCAGCCTGCCTTTAAATAGCAACCTCTAGCACACAAGACACGTGGCTCTCGGTTTCATTTCCTTCAGTGTACTGAAAGAGATCTCTCCATGGCTGTTACTGGCTTTCACACCTTCTTGACATCAGCTATTTTTACTTTGTAACAAAATGGAGAAAAAGAAAGTGGCAAGCAAAAATGTTTGTTTTAGAACACATGGCATTGTTTGGCTTTTGCTGAATTTACTTTAATTGTTTAAAATTACAATTATTAGCACATTTTAGTAATACAAATGAATGACTTTGGGGTGGCTTATAAACATGAATACATCAGGTTGTACTCATGTCTATCCGATTTCCTCTCTGCTTGCCCCAGCTTCTTCCTACCACCTCCCTATCCCTTTATCCTTCCCTAATAATTCCAGTTCTACATTCAACTCATTATATTATATTTATTTTTGAGACACATTCTCATATAACCCAGGCTGACCTCAGACTTTCTATATAGCCCAGACTGACCTTGAACTTTTGATTCTCCATGTCTACCACCCAGGTGCTGGGATTATAGTTATGTATTATCACACCTGGCCTTGCATCTTATATTCAGTTTCTACATAGGAGAGAAAACATACTCTTGTCTTTCTGTATCTAATTATATCACTTAGTTCCTTTGAGTTTAGGTAAGTATATAATGTAGTAAATTTAAGTATATATATATGTAATATCAGCAGAATCTCATAGCTTCTGGAAATTGGGACATGAACATGTTTTAGCAGTGGAGATACATATATATATATGTATATGTGTATGTGTATATGTATATATATGTGTACACGCACATATATATATACATATATATATACTCATACATACATAGATATACACACACATATATGTATATATGTTATATATTATATTATTAAATTTTATATAGGTGCCAAATAGATCAACTCAAGGAAAAGTATTCAAGAAAAAGAAATATAGGTGACATTTAGATAAGGCATAGTCAGACCATGAAAGTGTCCCCATCATGACCAGACAAGAGTGAATACTATGAGGTAAAATGTTGGGGCCCTGCACATCTTCAGGCAATGCTTGCTTTTCCAAATATCATCTTTTGCTAGCAGTACAATCCTGCTTTTACAGCCCAGGCCCAGGCAAATGAGAGTGAGAGGATATTACCTTCTCAAGGTTATATCTCACATTAACATCAAAACAAGAAGCACAGCAAAGTCCTCCAACAGCCATCGCAGCTGTCATTGTCCACTATCCCAGGTGACTACAGAAGCTTGGAAAATATAGGACTCATACTGTGTACCTATGGGCTGTCTGCCCTGAGTTGGCTGTTGATGAACTAGGAGAGCAGTGCGCTTTAAGAGACTAAGCAATGCCTCTTCTCCTGATGTCAATCCATCCCTTTCCCTTTCCCCTTCCCTATTTAACCAAGGACGATACTCCTTAGCCCTCCTTAATAAAGGCACATGACAGATCTCTGTTGGCCAATATCTGTGTTCTTAGAAGACAGGCAGAGGCTATGAATGTAGTAAAAGCCTGGGCAGTATTGAGAAAAAGGAGTCTCTCTCTCTCCTGTGGATCCCCAACTTGTAAAGATGCTCTCTGTCTTGGGAGGATGAAGGCTGGGTAGAGGACTATGTGAGGATGACAGCTGGGGATGGAACTACAGCCTGACTTTCAGGAAGACTCTGCTGAGCTCAGGAGTTCTGATGGGTTTTGGGGGTCTGGGAACAGATTGGCTGGCTTCTCTGGCAGAGTTTTGGGGCAGGAGCAAGGCAGCAGAGATATAGTAGCTGACTAATACATCTGCAGAGTAAGGATGAGGAAGCTGTAAGCGAGACCATGGAACACCTGTAACACAGAAGCAAAGGGATATGACGTGATGGAGTGACCTTGTAGTAATAAGGATAGTGACCAGCCAGGAGAGCTTGCTGAGGAACAAACAAATATAAGGATCTCAAAGAGCTGGATTAGAGGAAGGACTTGACCTTCTCAGCAAATTTGGTGGACTGAAATTCATGTTTGACTGAGGAAGTAGGAAGTAGGGTTTGTATGTACTTTGTGAAGCTAATAGCAGAATCCATGAAATGTCTGGGGCAAGCCCTGGGAGAGAAATGATTCTAAAGGCTAAAGGGGTGGGAGGTGGAAACCATCAATGAAGGGGTTTTGTTCTGTTCTGTTTGTTTATAATGTGAAGAAATGTTTCCTAAGAAAAGCTCAAAGAAACCAGACAGGTGGAGAGATAAATGACTGATTCCCCAGGACCGTTGTTGAAGACCCGTGCTGAAAGGTCCAGATGTGGACATGTTTGCAGAGCACTTTGTGGCTACTCGGCTTCTGGGATGAAGGTTGAAGTGTTGCACTTTTCTCTGGAACCTGTTGTTTTCTACCTTCTACCCCATTCTGTGGCTAATCTGGAGAGAGACAGTTTGGAGTTTGCTATGGTGGTGTGTGCCTGTGACTCCAGCACTTGAGAAGTAGAGGAGAGGGGATCTGAGGTTCAAGATCACCCCAGTGAGGCTGAGGCAGCCTAGACTACCTAAGGCCCTATGTAAATAAAAACAAGGCACAACAAAATGAAAATAAACTAAAAAGCAAAGGTTTTCGGACATTGATCAAAGGATAGATTAATGAAGTCATGAGGTGAATGACTTCAGAGGTTCACAAGCCAGGTTTCAAAGCAGTAATTTTGGGGGCTCTGCTTTCATATCTAGAGGTACACCTACATTGGGGGGAGGGGTATTACATGATAATAGAGCTGTACCTGGAGAGCAACATCTGTATTGAGTAAGGTCTTGGCAGCAACTGGACTTTCTCCATTCTCCAAAGGGAGAAACACTTTGTTATCTCAGTATCCATCACTCTGCCTAATATTTTGTCTTACACATACAAGGGATGATGAAGAATCACTTCCTTTGACCTGTTCCAACTCAAAGAACATGAATTACAGGCAAACAGACAATGCAGACAGCCATGGCGAGAGTGCCTGCCTGTGAGATGAACAGATCAGAGAAAGTTTTCCATTAAACAGTGCAGTTTCTCTCTCTGCCTGTTTGGGCAGCACGAAGATAATCCCAGGCATCAAGGCGCTGGAAAGTGCATTTCTGGCTGGAGTGATCACAGCAGCCCTGACATCATACAGCTGCTACTTTCCATAATCAATGTCGGAGCGGAGTTTATGCACCTTATGAGTCCCTCATGAGATCCCAAACCCGGAACCTGGACGGTAACATTTCCCCCTAATTGATGTATGTTTGCTCAGGGAATTACATCCTGTTTGATTAATTTTTGGTTTGATTTCCCTCCTCCTGCTATGATTTCCATGGACAGAGTGGTTCTTTTGATGCATTGCATGTGGTAGAGGCAGAGGATTCTCAGGGCATAGAGCTGGGTCCTAATGCTAGCTAGCCTCCTGACTCGGAAAAGTTTTCTAAGGAAAGAGACCTGGATATGACTGCCCTGCAGTAGTACTGCATGCAATCTTTCCATTTCCTGCTAGGAATGGAAGAAGAATTTCACAGCCCCCTAGACACTGGACTAGAGTGTTTATGTGCAGAATTACCCCGTCATTCTTAGACCTTTAACAAAGAAACAAAACCACAGACTCAGTAAAAGTGAAGCTTTTGATGTAAGGTTGCATTTTCTCCTTCACTCTTAGACTAATTAAACCAGAATAGTACATAAAGACCTCAGGCTTTAAAAGATGTGTATGTGTCCGTGTGTCCATGTCTGTGAACATGTGTGTCCATGTGTGTGTGTTCATGTGTGTGTATGTGTGTGTGCACACACACAGACATGCACATGTACAAGTGTGCACATGCATGTATGTGTGTTTATACATGCACATGGGCTCCTGGGCAATGGCAGTCATGTGGATATCAGAGGACAACTTGCCAGAATCAATTCTTTGTTTCCATCATGTGATCTTAGGTTTCTAACACAGGTTGTTAGGATGATGACAGGTGTTGTTATTGGCTGAACCATTGCCAGCCCCCAAGTTCAGTGTTTTAAGACAATAAAATAACTGTTACTCTTTCTCATCACTCCTGTAAGTCCCCTTGCTGTGGTGGTCACACTTGTACATGTTCTTCAGTAAATATTGCCTTAGAAATAGCTCTGTCAGATTCTCAAGAGTTTCCAATTATTTATTTCATTAAAAAATTTATTTTTTCTTATTGTTTATTAGTATGGGTGTTTTTTTTTCTGGATGTATGTTTGTGTGCCACATGTGTACCTGGTGCCTGAAGAGAGCAACAGACTATACTAGATCACCTGGGACTTGAGTTACAGATGGTTGTGAGATGCTTTGTGGGTGCTGGGAATTGATCCTGGGTCCACAGGAAGAACATTGAGTGCTCTTAGCTGCTGAGCCGTCTTTCCAGCTCTAAGAATTTCCATTTATTGAGCTCCCTTTGGGTCTATAGGTCCTAGGAGATGCTGGAGTGTTCTTTGTTAATGATAGCTTCAGGATATAGAATACTCCCCACAGGGAAACTATCCTGCTCTGTTGCTCTAGCAGTCTCAAATGGAAACTCCTATGTGACCTGCTCCCTGAGTTCTTGTGTATCCAGCCCTATGTACTGCCATATTTTATATGCCTCAGTATCACTGAGAATGTCTCTTTTTGATGAGATCTCCTATTCTGTAGTGTAAAAGAAAGACTTAGGATTTTAGAATTAAAACTTGGAGTTGTTTAGCTTCTGTACCTTTTATTACAACCAAAAGGGTCAACAGCTTCCTTATGGGACTAGTAAAAGCAGACAGTAAGACGATGTGAATGTGGGTGTTAGGCCTCTTCTGTGTGTGGTGATGTCACTGAGGAACTACTGAATGCTCAAACTCAGGGACCTAGGGAACAAAGACTCCTCCAAAGACTGGGGTAGCTTCCCCACAAAGCAGATATGTTCATTGTGAGGACAGAGGGAGAGGGGAGTGGAACTTTAGAGACCTGAGGAGCAATCTGTAAATGCAGCTCAGAGTGACCTCTACGGTTCCTGGTGAGATGCCTAGGATGGGTACTGGGGCTGAGAAGTTAGGGCTGCCTTTAAATCCCCTAAATTTTCAAAGACCCCAGGACTGTCATGTGACAGATGGCATTAGTAAGGTGTGCAAGAAAGAGTAGCAGTTGTACATTAATCACACAGCTGCAGGGACTTCCCTGCTCAAAGAGAGAGAATCTTTGACATTTACCTGGCAAGTCATCATCCTTGTCTGATTTCAGCAATCAGTGTTTAATATTAGTCCTTCAGAAAAATCTGTCTTGGTACTTGGGGGATCCAAGTCTTCTACCTACTGTGGTGTGATGTAGTTGCAAGGCTTTCCTGGCCATGAGCAAGCTTCTTAAGGTGGAACTCATCTCAAGTTAGCCAAGAACTGAATAGAGACTCCACGGCAACTGAGTCTATGGTGAATCCATGCTTCTGCTTGCCTCAGGAATAAATGGTCCTGAGTTTGAAGACACACCCATGTATCTGCTGAATAGCAGAGGTCACATGAACGACTGTGCAGGGAGATCTAACTTAATTCAGAATAAGGACTGGGGATGGTGGTGAAAGGGTGGAGCAAATGGGGAGAGCTGACTAATTCTATCTGCCGAGAACTCGCACTAAAATCTGAGAAACTAATATTAGGTTTGTTACATGCCCAGAGCAGTTCTCATTTATGTCTCTCATCCCTGCTTGCTTCATCATAGCTGGCCCTTCCTCTTTAAAAGCTTTCTTGATTCAGAAAATAAACTGATAGACCACCTGGCACCGGTAGTTAAATGACATGTACAAATGAATATATGAAAGAAGATAAGAATTAAAAATGCTCTAATGATTTGAGACAAATAAGTCAAGCTTTTCTTTAGGATGCCTGGGGGAAGGGTTTAAACATCCCTGTCGCTGAAATTTGTGGTTAGGACTTCTGTGACATTTATCCAATGGGACTTGATCTTGTCTAACATAACCTGATGCAGATGTCACTGGTGATATGCCCTGGAGATAAAGGTTGTGGCTCACTGACCTTCTAGCTTTGTATGTGTATAGACATTTAGTAGCCTGTGCAAAGGGTTTCCCTTAAGCTCTTGGCCCATTGTTCTTTCTTTACATTTTAAAGTGCTTAACTACACTAATGCAATATGGGATGGAGTTGCAAGTGGCAAGTGGGAGATGAAGGTTGGTGTATGTGCACAGTCATTGCCTGTACCAAGCTGAACTGAGCTCGAGACCTCAGTTCTGATCAGAGCTCAGATAATTTGTACTATTTATTTGCCTGTGACATTAAGGACAGTAAGAGCTTCAATTTATTCTAAACAGAGAACAAAACATGAACATTGTTTCACTTGGTGAAAATTAAAACTTCCCAGGGGAGGGGGTTAAGTAGGCATGAAATTACAAAGGTCAGGTCATTTGTTTTCTTTTTGAGACAGAACAGGGGAGGGGAAGGCATAATTCACATTTTTACAAGGAAGATATGAAGAACCATAGCAGGAGAATGAAAGATGCAGGCCCACTATTGCCTTCCATAATGTCCTTCTTTTCAAATGATTATCCTCTTCATCAGCTGACCACTCAGCCTATCTCTAAACACTTGCCTAGGACCTGCTATGGGCCAATCATCTAGGATGAGTGGAGATATCACCCACTCATCAGCAAGCTCAGGTTCCATATGGAAATGATTAGACTCTGCTAATATTTGTTATCTCCAGATACAATCATAGCCAGCTCCTAGCACAGTACTCACTGAGTATGCAGAATGGCAGAGGACTCAACCTTTCTAGCAAGCACCAAAGGAAGCTAGGCATGTACTCAGCAACTTGGGTGTTAGTGTGCTTGGGGCTCAGTCTGGACCTCTGCTTCTCCTTAAACTGAAGAAGACCATGAACTTCTGCTCAGACACAGCTTAGACTAGGGTTGGTCTTAGTATCTGCTAAGATAGCATGATTCAAAAATGAACATGTGGAAAATGAACATGTGGACTTTGGAGTCTAGTGGTTCTCATTTAAATTTTACTTTTACCATTTTACCTGTCAGAACTCATTACCATTTTCTGGGAATAAAGATGGGGTATCTTTCCAGACAATCGAAAGATGCTGGCTTCAAAAACATCACAGAATTTTCCAACATAGAAGGTGAAATCATTACCTTGCAAGAACAGCCCATCCTTATAGCTTTCTCTTTTTCTTTCTTTCTTTCTCTTTATTGCAGTGCTGTTACCATGATCTCTTCATGCCTGGTGAGGCAAATGGCTCGCTCTTTCTTTCTTGTTAGTTTTCTCATTGCTGTGACCAATTCTCAGATGTGAAGGGCTTGTAGGGGGAAGGTTTATTGTAGGTAAGATTTAGGGCGTATAGTCTCTAAGTCTAAGATGTGGCCTTGCCTCCTTGAATTAGCTTCTATGTGCTGACTCTGAGAAAATGCTTCCCTATTGTCCCACCGAAGCATGAAAGCTTTGATCTCAGTAGTGTTGATCTCTTAAACACAGTCAATTCCTTGCCCCAACTTGATCGGCACACACTGATTCCTCGCCAAAATCACACAGGTAACACCTACTCCAATTCTCAGCAAAGTCCTTACTCCCTTCTGAAACACGATTCGGGTGTCTGCTGTCCACATTAGTCTCAGCATCATCTTCCATGCTCCCACTAAACAGCTCATTAAGTTCTGAGCGCTCAATGGCTTTTCAAGCCCAAAGTTCCAAAACAAAGTCTTGCACATTCTTCTAAAAAGACAGCATGACAAAGTTCGCACAGCAACGGGCCTACTTCTCTGCCACTACTTCCTGTTCTTGTTTCATTTCCATTGTTGCAATAAAATTTCCTGGCAATAAAAGCAACTTGGGAAAGAAAGGATTGAGTTGTCTGACAACGTCAGATTACAGTCCGTTATTGTAGGGAAGTCCAGGCAGTAACTTAAAGCATCATATCTACAGTCAAAGCAGAAGGAGAATAAACACAGATCCCTTGCTTGCTTACTCTCTTAGTGGTCAGCTAGCATTCTCTTCTTTTATACTGTTCAGGTCCCAGTCTGTACACTTTTATACTGTTCAGGACCCAGTGCTGTCCACATTGGAGTGTGTGTGTTGGGGGTGGGGAGGGCTTCTTACCTCAATTACTAATCAATATACTCCCCTACAGACATGCCCTCAGGAACCAACCTGGTCCCTCACTAAGACCCTACTCCCAGGAGATTTAAGTTGTCTCAAGGTAATAGTTTAAATAAACAAATATGCCTTATTGTATAGCTAGTTAGCAGGCATTGTGGCAACTTGCTACTTATGGCTGATGGTGAAACTTGGAAGCAGTTTTCTGATGCTGAGGCTCAGAAGTTACTCTGTGGGATCTGAATCTCTCCAGGTAGTGTCTAAAGTGATGTGACTTAGACACTATAGGGTTGATGTTCACTCCAAAGCTGCTTAGTGTGTACGTGCATGTGCATGTGGTGGAAATATCCTGTGCATCTGGTGTGAGGGAAGTATTTGATTTTGTGAGGGTAGAGACTGGAGAAAGCATGCTTGTTTTTCTTACAAATAGGATGAATTTTAGTGGCAGATTCTCCTCTTTCATTGAGGCAGAGAAGTCACAGTCACAATAGGTGGAAACTGGATCTCTGTCTTTACTTTTTGTAAAGAAACATGATTGCCTGCCTTCCCCTATTTAGTAAGTTCTATAGTTTGGCCTCATCAAATTCTCAGGGGTATATCCTGAGAGATAATATTCTAAGAGATTAAATATTTTTCTGATTATTTCAAGAAAGATTTTGTTCAATATAGATAAATACATGGAATTTTTTAGGAATTAGAGGACTGGATGGGCTGCAATTTGAAATTATTTTGAGATAAAGGATCTTTAATCCAGAGGTCATGGATCTTCATCCCTTATTTCAAGTCCAGATGACAAATAGAAAGTTGAACTTGCCTCTGAAGTAGCCACGATGTGTGGTCCCAAATCAGGAGCACCAAGTCTAAATGAAAACATACTTCTTCAGTTATTATTTATTCTTATTCTTACTCTTATTCTTCAGTTATTATTTAAAATCTAATTGTATTTAAACACCTCATATTTCTTTGTAAATATTAACTTACCTACAGTATCAAAACCCTTCTGAGAAATCCTCTGGGGGAGGCACAAATCTCTGAAAAGTTTTGTTCTGTCCCTTAATGAGTAATGCTGGAGTCTTTTGATTCATTCTCTGTGGTCCCTCTTTATCTTCATGCTTACTCTTGGACCAAGAAATACTGTGTATATATGGTCCCCGCTGCTAGTCATTATTTTATATCAGGTCCATTTATCTCATTATGTATTAGTGATTGACCTGCATATTAACACCTTACTATTGAAGGAACACTTGGAATATAAGTCTTGACAGGGAGCAACTTTCTGTTACCACAACAGAAGATGAATGAGAATGGTGTGACACCATGTTCTTATCACCTTATCCACAGTAACCTGTGCACCACTGACTTTTGCTCGTTAGGTAACCTCTGTAAAACTCCAGTGCTCTCTCTTTATGTTGAAACAGAAAATGCATGCTGAATTTGGGCGATTCCATCATTCTGAGCAGCTACTTCACCCCACTGTTTCCAGGCATTTTGGATGAGGTAGGATGATTTCTGATTGTTTATCACACGCAATTTTAATACTTTGAATCTTAGCAATGCCAGGGATAAGACATCTTGAGACTGTGCCCAGCTGGTACCCATTGTCCAGTGGCAGCAACAATGTAGTGGCAGTGCTGTCTGCTATGCAGTGGCAGTGCTGTCTGGTGTACAGCAGCAGTGCTGTCTGTGTCTGTGTGTGGTAGCAGTGCTGTCTGGTGTGCAGTGGCAGTACTGTCTGCTATGTGGTGGGAGTGTTGTCTGGTGTGTGGTGAAAGTGCTGTCTGGTGTGCAGCAGCAGGGCTGTCTGGTATGCAGTGGCACTGCTATTTGGTATATAGTGTCAGTGCTGTTTTGTGTGCAGTGAAAGTGCTGGTGTGCAGTGGCACTGTTGTCTGATGTGCAGTGGAAATGCTATCTGGTATATAGTGATAGTGCTGTCTGGTGTACAGTGGCAGTGCTGTCTGGTGTGCAGTGAAAGTGCTGTCTGGTGTGCAGTGGCAGTGCTGTCTTGTGTGCAGTGAAAGTGCTGTCTGGTGTGCAGTGGCACTGTTGTCTGGTGTGCAGTGGCAGTGCTGTCTGGTGTGCAGTGAAAGTGCTGTCTGGTGTGCAGTGGCACTGCTGTCTGGTGTGCAGTGGCACCGCTATCTGCTATGCAGTTACAGTGTCATCTAGTATCACTGATATCTTTAGAAGGCTAATGCTAAAGCCCTTTGGCTTAGAATATTTTAATTATGTATAATTATCTGTTCACTGTCTGAGTTCAACAGGTACAAGTACGGCTTAAGTGAGCCTTTGCTTCCAGATCTCATGCAGTTACAACTCAGGCATGAGCCAATCTCATTAGAGGCTCAGATGGAGAAAGAGCTGCCTTTCAATCCCACTGACATCCAAAGTTGTTCATGAAATCTAATTGCTTTTAAACTATTTAAAAAATATTTATTTATAGTCTATGTGTATAGGTTTTACCTACATTTATGTATGTGCACCACATGTGTGCAGTGTCCGCAGAAGCCAGAAGAGGGAAGGGATCTCCTGGGAATAATTATGGATGGCTGAGCTGACATGTGGGTGCTGGAAACCAAACCTGAGTATCCTGTATAAATACTAAGTGTTCTTTTTTCTGCTCCAGCCCCAAAGTTATGAATTCCTGAAGGACTGATTCTTTAAGGGCAGTGGCAAAAGTTATATTTTTGTAAATAGAACTGTACTATAAAGTAACAATTAATGGTATAGTGAGTGCATAAGCCAGGAACGGGGAAGGTAAGCAAATTCAAAACCATCCTTGCAAGGGTGAAATTTTGCTAGTCGACTATGGATTCATTCTGTCACAAAGAAATCTCTGAGCAGAAAAGACTGAGTCTTCAAGAATTAGAACAGGACACATGGGTGTGAAAATGCGGAATTACTTTACTATTCAGTTGTCTCTGGCTCCCTGTCCTGTGGGACATCGTTTCTTCTTGGTCCCATAAAGCTACTTTATCACTCTCTGCTCCATAGCCAGACAGATCCACAATTTAATATGTTATTCCAATCTTCCTGCCTCAGCCTTCCAAATGCTGAGATTACCTGCATGACCCTTCACATCTGGCTTTCTCCATGTGTAGATCTCGAAAGAGAAGACAACTGATCCTCTCATGCAGTAACCTACAGTTACAGGCAAGCAGTCAGTTTGACCCTGGAGCCCCTCTCCCACAAGCCTAATCACAAATCAAACCAGGAAGAAGCTTTCTCACAGAGAAATTAAAACTCAGCATATCCTCTCACAATGATCAGAAGTTCCATGTCTTCTCATTCCCTTTGACCTATTAAGATTGTAAGATATCACAATGCCTATTTGTGGCTAGAGGTTGAGTGAACAGAAGGGAGAGGGTGTTTACATTGGCATAAACTTTCAGGATAATTGGGTGAAACACATCAAACAACTTAAAAATGTTTATACCCTTTGAATTAGTGATTCCATTTCTAAAAGTAAATCCTAAGGACATAATAATGCAAATGTGAGAGTCTGAGCCACAATAATATTTATCATGCTATTAAAATAGCAGAAAATTGGATAAATCTAAATTTCCAACAGAAAGAGATTAGTGGAATAAATTTTGGTATATCTGTGTGCCACAGAAATTCTTTCTGGCTATTAAAACAGTTGATTATGGAGAAATATTTATTGGTAGGGAGCGATGATCATTAGATGATTATTACATTTTTAAGGTAATTCAACAGGTTATAGCGTAATATGCATTAATGGGTGTATGTGTGTTTGTATGTGTGTATATATGTGTGTGTGAGTGAGAGAGAGAGAGAGAAAGAAAATGAGAGTCTTGAACATAAACATACCAAATATTTATAATATTTGTCTTTAAAAGCAGTATTATGTCTTGTGCTTTCCTTTATCTTATCCTCATTTCTAATTTCTTCATGAACTTGTTATTCATTTTATATAAGCAAACAAATCCGGTTTCAGCCTGCCAGATATAAGGTAATCTGCCCATTCTTACCAGGCATTGGCCATCTTCTATAAATGTTCTGATTTCTGTCTCACCCAACATGCCTACTTTAGCACCTTCAAAGCAGAAGTTCACCTAGGGACTCCAATAGTAAGAACTCAGGGATAAAAATGAATTCTAGAACTGTGGTGATCTAACTATTGTCTCTATTTCAAGGTCACTTCAGCCTGTGGTGATCAAAGTATACTTTCAGAACTTAGGTGAGAGAGAGTTACTTCAGGACCTGTGGGGACCACACCAGAGATAAGTGGCGCCCTGGCAATATTGACTTGCTAATCTGAGTTGCACTCAAAGTAGTCACATCTGTGTGAACATTCTCTGTGTGTTTTGACTGTGGGCTGGCACAGTGCCCCTTAACGTCCATTAGGTCTCATTATCTACAAACTATATAGTCATTATACTTTTGTTTGAAACACTGATGAGTCTAATTCAAACTGACTTACATGATAGGAATATATTTGCTTTCATTATTATAAAGTCAGATATGAAGTAAGGCTCTGGCATGCTTATATCAGGCCTTCAATTTGATTTCTGTAAAATATTCTTGACCCCACCTCCGTTTACCAGCTTCTCTTCATCCTGGCTTGCAGAA
The DNA here is from genome assembly GCF_004785775.1 of Grammomys surdaster. Classification (NCBI taxonomy): domain Eukaryota; kingdom Metazoa; phylum Chordata; class Mammalia; order Rodentia; family Muridae; genus Grammomys; species Grammomys surdaster. The sequence continues at coordinate 3,609,213 of NW_021604749.1, read as the reverse complement.
CAATTGCTTTAGTAGTTAAGTCCAAGAATACCTACATTCACCTCTGACCTTAATACTCATTCTTATTAAACTATCCCAGGACCCTCTCTTGGGCAGAATGAATCACTACAGTACCTGAATCTTATGCAACATTTGGTTCAGACAACATTGTGGAAAATGGGTCAGGGTACCTTAATGGAATTGTGCCAATGTTGCCTGATTTGTCCTCTTGCCTGTGCCTTTAAATACACTTGTACTGGAACACATGTAGAGGCTTACCTAGTGCCTATGACTTTTTCTTTATCCAGTGGTTAAGCAGGTACAAGCATCTGACTCACACCATGGGAAGTGATTTCTTACCCAGTCCTTTGTAGGAACGTCTCCTGACCCTTGAAGCAGGCCATGCTCCTGAAGTTGAAGAAGTCTTTCTTATCCAAACTTTTAAGCCACTCTAGAACATGGAGGGTAGGTGTGGTAGGGGAAACTACTCTTCTATATTTAAAACCACTAGAGATGTTTCTTTTTCTGATGTTTGCAGTCAGTTTAATTTGGACGAATCCCAAGCCCACCCTGTAATGTCTTTGCTCCCCATTACCTCATTACCTAGAGGTGTATATTCCAAAGATCTCTAATGCCACAAACCTGTGTGGTTAGTTTATTCTTCAACAAGCTCAGCACTGCTCTACTCTGTCTCACAAATACTCCAGTATGGTCTTTCTTCTCTGGATCTTCTGCTCGTCTGGATTGCTTTAGAGCAGCAGCTCTTAACCTGCAGGTCATGACCTTTTTGGGAAGTTGAATGATCCTTTTACAGAGGTCGCATATCAGATATCCTATATAGAAGATATTTACATTATCATTCATAGCAGTAGCAAAATTACATCATGAAGTAGCAATAAAAATAATGTTGTGATTGGGAGTCACTGAAACACGAGGAACTGTGTTAAAGGGCTGCAGCCTTAGGAAGGGTGAGAACCGCTGTTCTAAAGGATCAAATGCTAGAGCTGCCCAGGTCTCCCTCAAGTTGATGATTGCATAGACACCCCCTTCCAAGCATGCTCAGTTGAATCTGTAGTATTTGCTTCCAGTTTGTGGCAATGTTCTTGTCATACCCAGTATCATTGTGCATGCTTTCTTCTGAAGGTGACTATCATAGCAACCATTTGTTGTATTATAGGCTAAGATAGACATTAATGGATTTTAATATATTTTAAGGTTCACATATCTCTATAATGTCTTCATCATAATCATAGGCATCCACATTAAGTGGAGACATTCAAACTTAGCTGGGTTCAATTATTTGTATGTTGTCATGGTTTAGTCCTGGATAGAACAGAACTTTGCACCCATAGCTGATATATACATACATACATATACATATACATATACATATACATATACATATACATATACA
>NW_021604749.1:3604316-3607810 GCF_004785775.1 Grammomys surdaster | reverse complement strand
ATACATATACATATACATATACATATACATATACATATACATATACATATACATATACATATACATACACACACACACACACACATATGTTTCAACTATGTACTACACTGGCTTGTCTGGTTTCTATCACAAAATCAAACATCTCCAGACATTCATCTGGATCCTGTTTACTCTCTTTTTATTCCCTCAAGGGAATAAACCTACAAAACCAGGCTGAGCCAATTCACTCTATGCTATTCAGTTCTAACCTTGTCTTCCCAGATGAGTTCAAGGAATTTTCAGGCCAGAGGTTTATATCCTTAAGTCAGGATTGGTCCATGTCTCTGGATGCTTTGATTTATAGACAACTCAGCGCAAGAGCTATAGACTTAGGGCAACTAACTACAGTTCCTCAGGATTCATTGCTGCTCATCCCCCACTACCCAGCTTTATCATCTTCTAGCAGGTGCAGCTCCCACAGTGGGTCCTTGGCAGGATTCCAGAATCCAGTACATGGTTAGCTACCTCTGGCAATTTGGTGGTGGTGTCTCCTTCCCTTGGATGTGTGGATTACAGAAAAACTAGCCAAACAAGCTCAGAGACTAGAATTCTTTTATATTTCACAAGAATAGAAAAACAGACTTTCATAAAAAAATGAAAGAAAGGGCGTTGAGGTCAGATATATGTGTGAATACCAGGCCTGCTACTTTGTGGCTCTGTAACCTGGCAAGAGACCTCCATTCTTGAGATCTCAATTGCTGTGTCTTCAAAAATGGAGGCAACAGTAGTGGCCACTGCACAGAGCTGTTGGGAAGATATTTTGGGATAACAACCTCTTTCATTGGCCAGATGCATATTAAGTGATTATTAAACATTAGCTTCAGTTAGCAGCTGTGTCCTTGCCTGCATTGAAAGGCCTTTTTTTTTCTTCCTAGACATTGACTTTAGTTGAGGCTGTCCACATCTCTCTCTCCCTTTTTTTTTTTTTTTTGGTTTGGTCCATCAATGACCATGGAGTGTAGTCTTGTCCCACCCATCAGTGCCCCCTTGAATTTTCTGGCCTTGCCTTTGAGCTCAGCCTGGGATTCTGATGATACCAATTGACCAATTGCCCAGCATGTCTTCCATTAGCTGTGAACATTTGCCCTCTCCTCCCTCAGAAAGACCCTGCGTCCAGGAAAGTGAATGTCAAAACAGCAGACCTGTTGCAGAGCCCTCTTTTACGCCCTTCACTTAAGAGTCCTCAGAGGTCAGAAGAAAATAGACTTAAATGTTTCCCAGTCAAGTGTGCAGCCCTCACTTCATTCCACAATGAAGTCACAGTGGGAGCATTCCACACCTTCCCCAGCCTCTGGCGCACAAATTGATCTAATATTGACTTGCCTGGGGTTTGTCTCAGGTCATTGTAGTCCAGAACAGCAGAGTGCATCTTCCATTAGTTGGAATTAATGGTTAAAGTTCCTGTTTTTTTTTTCCAGTGTGAAGAAAAAGGAGTTTCTCTGTGGAGAAGAGAATTGAGTGGTACACTCACTTGGAGTCCTATTTTTCCCCCCTCACGGTTTATGGGTTGTGATTGATGAAGTCAGTTTTCAATAAAGCTCCCAACTGAACAGACAAATATCTAGGAATAAGTTCAAAGAAGGACAGAGAGAAGAAAGGCTTGTGCCATAAATCATTCATTGGATTCCCCGAATGAGCAGAACAGAGCAGTTTTACTGCTCTCTCAAAATTATCAGTTGCAGAGACCTTGGGCATGAGCTCCATGGGTTAATGTTACAGGTGAATAGACTGAGGCATACAAAAGAAATCCAAGGGTGTCTCCAACTACAGCTGGTCTCTATGCTCCGTCCAGTGCTCTGGAGAATGCCCACCTCACATACTTCTGTTACCTGAAGCTATATCCCCTCACTGCTGAGATGTCAATAGGATTATAACATTCCTCTCCTCAGGGTACTGAGAAAATGGCTGAAAATATGAATAGTAACATTCCTGGAAGAATCTGGCATTGAACTTCATAGATTAACAGCAGGTAGACATTGATTGAGTGAACGTAGGTCCTTTTTTGATGATGGATGAAGGATTATTTGATAATTTGGACTATTTGTAGTATATCTTCAAGAAATTGACGTGGTTAGTTTTAAATGTCAGCTTGCCAGAAGATAGAATCACTTGGAAAGACTGCCTTAATGAGGAATTATCCATAAGATAAAGTTGGCCTGTGGGCATGTCTTTGGGTGATTGTTTTGTTTCTTAATTGAAGTGGTGAGATCCACTTTGGATACAGGAGGCACCATTCCATGGGCTGTACCAGAAGCTGTGTGAGAGGGAAGAAAGGTAGCTGAGGGAGTGGCAGGGCAGCCAGGAGCACTTGTTTCTTTCTGCTCTTGATGGTGGATATGATATAACTAGCTGTCTCAAGATCCTGCCTCTGTGACTTTTCTGCTGTGATATACTGAAATCTAGGATTGTAAACTGAATAAACCTTTCCTCCCCTAAGCTGGTTTAGGTCAGGGTACTTTATCTCAGCAACAGAAATGAAACTAGCATATAAATACATCTCCATCTTCTGCTTTGGACCTTGGGCACACACAGCTGCTCAGAATATGTTATTTGTTGGGACCTACTGGACCATCCTTCCTGCTTCTTCCAGGTCTCACTGTGACCTGTGTGCTATGGCCTGACACATCCTGCATCTCACTGAGAAGCAAGGGCTAGTTAATAAGAGGAAGTGGAAGATGCCTGTGGCACCTGACTTTCCCCCAGCCCCAGTTCCCTTCACAACCTTGTAAAAGTTGGGCATGATTGATAGCAATATGACTTATATGTTTTAGAAAGGTGACTTGGAGTTTAGAAGTTTTATGCACTCACTGATGTTCATGCAATAATTGAATAGCAAAGTCTTCTACTAACCCTTGAGTTCCAGGGCAAATCTACTACAAATGGATCAGAAGAGAGCAAGCGTGGATCCAGGCTTTCCTGCAATCTAACCCCTTTTTGGATGTAATTTCGAGCCAACAACACAAGTGAAATTTTCGCTATCAAAAATGTAATGTATTTGTAAATGAGAATCTAATTAAGGTATCAAACCCAACACACACACACACACACACACACACACACACACAGAGAGAGAGAGAGAGAGAGAGAGAGAGAGAGAGAGAGAGAGAGAGAGAGAGAGAGAGATTTTCTTGGAGTCCCTAAAACACTTTCATATGCTTTATCTCATTTGTCCTTAGAAACAGGCCTATGAGAGGTCTGGATCTGAAGTGCCCCATAGACCATGTGTTTCAACACTCCTCTCTGCTTCTGGCTGCTCATGTGACCAGGTTCCTTACACTTTTGCTGTCATGCCTTCCCTTCCATTAAGAATAGTGTTCTTTCTTAAATCACGAGCTAAAGTAAACCCTCCCTTTAATGGCTTATATTGGGTATTTTGTCATAGCAATGAAAAAAGTGGCCAACACAACCAGAGAGAGAGAGAGAGAGAGAGAGAGAGAGAGAGAGAGAGAGAGAGA
>NW_021604749.1:3593010-3604306 GCF_004785775.1 Grammomys surdaster | reverse complement strand
GAGAGAGAGAGAGAGAGAGAGAGAGAGAGAGAGAGAGAGAGAGAGAGGAGAGAGAATTCATTTTTCTGAAAAAAAATGGAGAAAACTCCAAGTAGAAAAATGACTTGTTTATAGACTCATAAGCTATAATATTGGATGCTATGTTCAATTCTGCCCTATAAATCCTCTCATTTTGTATTATACCTGACTACACCTAGCATTGCATACATTAAATACTTTAGGAACAATTTTCTATGACATCGTTTAATATTATTCAGTTCCCGCGTTGTGCCAAACTCTGTGCTGGGTGAATGTGAATAAGTTGTTAATTAAATATCCCATTATACTAAGTATACAGATTATTTTGATCAACTAAAAGGCATTGTGAGATGCTTTTCATGAAAAAAGATAAATAATAACAAATTCTCTGCTTCCAGTTTATACTAGTTGCTAGTTGACCCTACAGTCAAGTGGTCTCATCCCTCCAAGCTTCAGTTTTCCATGTTTCTGTACCAAAAGTAATATCAGAACCTAACTCATGAGACTGTAAGGAAAATGAGGTAGGTTACTATATATACAATGCTTATGATAATTATTCAATGAATGCTAGTTACTCATGCTCTATACTAGCCTTCACATAAAGGGAAACTTTCTTCAGTTCTTCCCTGACCTCATATTCCCAGGCTGGGTTGTTGTGTATCTTTTTCTAGGAAGGCCTAAACTTTTTTCTTCACTCAAGGTAGGTGTCTTAGGATTTTACTGCTGTAAACAGACACCATGACCAAGGCAACTCTTATAAGGACAACATTTAGTTGGGGCTGGCTTACAGATTTAGAGGTTCAGTTCATTATCAACAAGGCAGGAGCATGGCAGCATACAGGTAGGTATGGTGCAGGAGGAGATGCAAGTTCTAAATCTTCATCTGAAGGCTGTTAGGAGAAGACTGGCTCCCACATTGTTAGGAGAAGGGTCACATTGCCCATCCCCACATGGACACACTTCCTCCAACAAGGCCACACCCCCTAATGGTGCCACGCCCTGAGCTAAGCATATTCAAACCACCACAGTAGGGTGCCAATTATAGGCCAAATGACTATTCTAATCTAGTTTGGTGAACCCCTGAGGTTACTAGGGTTAAAACCAGACATAACTGGCTCAAAAGCAGGTGCCCCACTGTAGACTGTCTCAGCATCCATAGAGCTCTGATGTCTCAAGCAGTTGTTCACTGTTTGATCTAAGATGGGGGCCTTGTAAGTTTATTAAGTTTCATGAGCTTTCTGAGTCTTATGAGGTTCCATCCTTGAAAGAACTAGCTACACACCATGAGCATACTGCATTCAGCTACTTGTTTGGGAGCCTGTCAGTCTCCACCTGTAGCCACACTTCATGGAATGGGTCCATATCTTCTGCAATTATTACGTACTGGTTATGTTCCATCTTCTTGGTCTTTTAGATTTGTAGGCCCTCCTACACCCAAACTGGTCCTAGATTGTTTCCAAACCATATCTCACCTTCCCCTTCATGTGGGAGAAATAATTTAGGGCCATTTCTTGAGGGCGATGAGTATTGGATCTTTGAGTACAGCTAGACCTTTTCCATGCGTATAGGCTATGTCCCATATTTGTAAGGCTATGGGATACAAGGGCCAGGATGATTGGGAGGGAAAAGTTTTGCTTCCTTATATGGGTTGCTTTTGGTTCTATACCCAAGTGTATAAGGAAATGCAATTGAAGCTGCCATTATATTTAAAAAAAAAATCAAGACACTCAGTTATGAAACATAGAACATATAATTAACTTTATTGAGCAGAACAAAGCGTCTTATAAAAACTCACTTAGACTGAATTAATATAAGGATGCTTAGCATAATGTGTATAGTTCAAATTACCGCCTACTAATCATCAAGCAGTTGGCTGGGAAAGTTGTTAGACTTTCAATCTGCAAACAAGCGGCAAAGAGCAAAGGCTTGTTTTTACTTTCTAATGATCAGATAGAGCAAGGGATATGTGATTCACAAGATGGAGAGAAGACTTCCGCTCTGAGCCGTGATGTCATAGGTTGGTGGCACAGCTCATCACTTTTCATGTCTGTCTTTCAGTCACCATCAGTCTGGCTTCTGGCCCCATGCAGCCACTGCCTTTCTCTAGGGAATCTCTCCCATATGGTGATAGGAAGAGGCTTCCCCATCTTACCCATGTCCCCATGCTAATCCTGATCCCAAATGATGCTTTAAAAGCTGTAACTGTATGACTCAACCTCACTAGGTGGACTAGGCTGGCTCCCATTGCTGCTTCTGCTTGTAATATGCTTTCTATTTCTTATCTCTGATAGCCTATAATCCTGGAGTGCTACATCACTGTTTCCAAGAACATCAAAGTCTACTTGTTTGATCTCCACTCCAACCATCTTCATATAAAGCTTGTTGGACTCATCAAAGACACAAGGAATTAGAAAGTTACATTTATCCAATTGAAAGGCTTCATATTTCAGAGAAAGTAGTAAGGATTTGGAACCAAGTGGATTTTTTCAGCTTGGAGACTAAGTATTACTGAAGGAGGTCACATAGAAACAGGTGTCTTGAGAACACAATGAAATTTCCAGACGAAGGGATCCCTGTAGAGCTATCTGAATGGGTCTCAGGCAGAAAGACTCTATTACAGCTTGGGTACCCGAAGTGTGAAGGTCAATTAGTCTGGTCCAGACTAGTCAAATAAAGGCAAAAGTTTAGGGACAGGGAGGATCTTGGAGACTTAGAACAGTTCTAACTGTTCCCATGGCTAAGCCATGGATAAGAGGTGAAAGGCCACACTGCAGATTCATGTAAAGTCACTCAGAGTCATGAAAAAGAGGAACCTGCAGCCTCCTTGGGAGGCGTTCTAATTTAGAAATCAGCATAAAGTAGATCTTGTGTGATAAAACTGCACAGCTCTGAGTTCATATCTCTAAATATGAATTTGACCTGTTATTTATTTAAGATGAGAAGCTCTTGCCTATACATCAAAGACTTCAGTTTAAAAAAAACATAAAATCTGGATCAAGTCAGGATGAGAACTTTTAAAGTGGAGCACGTTATAAATTAACAAGTCTCCTTCCTACTGTATGCATGAACTGGAGACTCACACTGAATTAGGTCAGCGACCTGGACCAGACTAATTCGCCTTCACACTTTGGGTACCCCAAGCTGTGACAGATGTTTCAGGAAAGGTGGGATGTGGCTGAAGAACATTGGGTGAGTGGTAAGGCCCAGAGTTTGATTATAGAATAATCCAATATTTAAAAAGTCAATTCAGAAAAGTTCTTAGAGACATTGTGGTAAAAGTTCCCAAATATTAAAACAAAACAAAATGAAACCAAAACCAAAACCACTTTTCTACAGACATTCAAGTTTATCTCCGTAGATTATACAGACAGGTTTTATGTTTTGTTTTGTTTTTCTTTTTTTCAAATCATACTAATCTTTTCTCTGTGCCTTTGGTTTTTGTGGTTTTGAAGTTTTTTCTGCCAAAAAACAGTTTATGCCTCTATCTCTTAAACTTGATTTGGTCCTGTTGCTTGTTTGCATCAACGGGATATTACCAAATATGAAATAGACAAATGTTTTTCTAGTACTTGATCATTGTAATTTGGTATCTTTTCTGGTTCTTTGGAACTCTTAAGTCATCATGGGAATGAGCTCAAACTAACTTGTTAGAGAAGAAGTGAACAGGATATGGAGAAGAAGAATCACTTCATCTCAGCCATTCTAGGCTTTCCAATCAAGGATGCTTCAAACTCACCAAGCACCTATGTTAGTGATAATTAGGTTGAGTACAGCTAAAATGAACTGAAGTGAGAGTCCAGCTTTACTACCGAAGATACAGAATCACTGGCGGCATTTATTTTGAGCCACTGTTCTTTTTCATATTTGTTATGCAGTGGAAGCTAACTGATACATTTACTAACTACTTGAAAGAGAGGGAAGGAGAAGAATAGTGGGCTACTGTCTCCCTAAAAGCCTGAATAATATCCTTTTCTCTTGGGTAGTTTCAGAAGACCCTGCAGAATCAGTAGATCTCTGGATAAAAGTCCAATTTGTCCAAGTTCAATGACAATATAGGTCCAAAAGTAACTCTGCTTAGACTAAGCTAGCCATTATATTTAATGTCTGGCTGTGGTTCATAGATGAATAAGTATGAACCATTTGGAGCCAATGAGATACTTATGAAAGGACAGAGTCATCTACTGGAGAAAAGCTCACCTGAGAATTGCGCCATCACATAAGATTGTAGATAGGTGGGATGGACACAAGACAAATCTCATGGTGTCATTTGGACCCCGATGAAGATGAACAAAATCTATCTTTGACCACTGCAGGAAGAACAAATTTCTCTTTGTTCCTTTTTTAAGTTATTTTTCAATTTATTTAATTATCTTATATGTATAATCATACACACACACACACACATATATATATGAGCAGAAGAAGCTTTTAGCTCCCTGGAACTGGAATTAGAGCTGCCATGTAGATGTTCGGAGTTGAGCCTGGCTCCTCTGCAAGAGCAGCCTGTGCTGTTAGCTATTGAGCCAACTCTCTAGCTCCCTCCTCTTTGTTTCTTAAGCTACTCTTAACAGCATTTTGTCAAAGAATGCTAAGGAGGCTGCAGGTTCCTCTTTTTCATGACTCTGAGTGACTTTACATGAATCTACAGTGTGGCCTTTCACCTCTTATCCATGGCTTAGCCATGGGAACAGTTAGAACTGTTCTAAGTCTCCAAGATCCTTCCTGTCCCTAAACTTTTGCCTTTATTTGACTAGTCTGGACCAGACTAATGGACCTTCACACTTCGGGTACCCAAGCTGTAATAGAGTCTTTCTGCCTGAGACTCATTCAGATAGCTCTACAGGGATCCCTTCGTCTGGAAATTTCATTGTGTTCTCAAGACACCTGTTTCTATGTGACCTCCTTCAGTAATATTTAGCGTCTTAGCACTTTGCATAGGGAAAACATCTCTAGGACCTTGTTATTCTAAATGTAGCTCAATTAATGCAGCAGTATCTATCTCTTGTCTAGATTTCTAGACTGTGAGCTTTGGGGATACAGGTCACTTACAGCTATTGTAATAAGGTTTGACAGATATAGAAGAGTTTCCAGATATTTGTTGATTGAATTAAACCTTTGTTATGGTCCTGAGTTTCTCCTAATTTTATGGGAGAGAGCCAACACATTATTTAATAATAACATGGTATCAATGGCTCACATGCATTGGACAGTTATTAGCCATTATACTGTCTTATAGCTTATTCAATCTGCCTAAAATATTTTATGAGGCAAGACCTAATATTAAAAAATTATAGAAGTGTTACTTCTGTAAACTTCTCTATTTTCAAGTATTATTATTATTAATACTTAAAGAATATTAACTTTGATTTACAAACTAAAATCCAGAACAATTAACTTTGTTAAAAATAGGTACTTTTATCAATTAGTATGTTTCTAGCTACAAATATTAGAAACCCCAAAGTAAGATGACTTAAAAATATAGATGATTTTTTTCTTTTCGACTTATAAGAAATCCTCCCCCAATTTGCACTCCTACAAAATTAGATAACTTAAAGGGTTAACAATTTTTCTAGAATCTTAGTGTTTAGCTCTTTCTACTTCACTGTCTGTCAATCCCATCTTCAGACTGATTCACTTAACTGTAATTAAAGTTCCAAGCCTACACTCACCCAGAACTGCAACAGCAGAGGAAAGAGGGGTGTCCTTTCTCTTTAGTCACTAGAAGAACCTTTTCCACAAGCCACACTGTAGGTCTCCATCCTTAACCCAGTGGCTATACTAGATCACACTTCTTCCTTAAACCAACCAGTGAGAGGATGAAAGAAGTTCAGATTTCAAGATCTGCCTGGGGTGGAGAGGGAGTCACCAAAGAGAAGGGTAGGTGTGAAAAGATTCAAGGGATTCCCATGGAAGGCAGGGGCTTGGGAGAGGGTAGAATTTTAGGTAAGAACTCTCTTTTTGCTGAGGTTTTCAAACCAGCATTTGAAAATAATGAAGTTTCACTATAGAAGTAGCATTTCTATTATATTTAAAGTTTAATGTACACAGTTCTTTAAGAGTATATGAGACTGATGACTAGTTTTTATTGAATCTATAGATAAATTTGGGGTGAATTGATGTTCTAACAATATTGAATGGAACATTTTTCTTGCCTATTTAGGAATTTAATTTCTTTCAGTAATGTTTTGTGAATTTCTGTATAGATTTCGTATGTGCATTTGTGAAGTTTACTCCTAAATTGTGCTTCTTGATGCTATTATAAATAGCACTAGTGGTTTCTTTAATGCTAATTATTTGTTGCCAAATATAGGAATGCCATTGATTTTTGTAAGAGTCTGTGATTTGACTCACATAACTTATCAAATCACTTTTGAAAGTTCCTTGAGATTTCAGTATAACCATGGCAACCAAGAATAAGGATAGTTTTACTTTGATGTTTCTGATCTTTATGATATTTTGTGTTGGTTAGGCTTTTTAAAAAAAATTATTCATTGTATGAGTGTTCTGTCTACGTGTGTGTATGTGTACCACATACATGCCTAGTACTTGTGGATGTCAGAAGGATATCTCTTGGAACTATGGTCATGGATGCTTACGAACCATCAGGTGGGCTCTAGGAATTAATCCTGAAACTTTGGAAGAGCAGTTCTTTGCCTCTGAGCTACCACTTCAGACTTGATGTAGCTAGACTCATTTGGGAAGAGAGTTTTAGTGAAGAATTATTTAAATCAGGCTGCCCTATGGGCTTCTCTGTGAGGGCTGTCTGGATTATTCTTTGAAGTGGTAAGACCCACTCTGAGTGTGGGTAGCACCATTTCATGAGCTGTGTAAATATGAAGAAAGCTAGCTGAGAGCAAGCAAGCAGGCGTAATGGTGCATGCATGTCAAGCAGGCATCACAGTGCACGCATGTCTCTAGCCTCTTGAGGTGCGTGAGATGAGTAACTGTTCTAGTTCCTGTTGTGTTTATATGATGATAAAGAGAGAGGAGATATGTTTGGCGGAGGTATAGTCAGGTTTTAGGGAAAGGAGTGCCTCAGCAGGCCCATGCTAAAGCATCCCTTCCCCCTGAGGGACCAGCCACACAAAGCTATAGTATAGAGTTTATTCAGGGCATGGGAGGAGAGTGAGGAGAGAAGGCAATGGAGGGAGAGGGGGGAAGGGGCACACAGACTGTGTGAGAACAAGAAGGTAAGAGCAAGAGAGAACAGAGAGGGTGCCCCTTTTATAGTGAGTCAGGCATACCTGACTGTTGCCAAGTAACTGTGGGAAGGAGCATACCTGGGTAACTATGGAGTGGAACTTAGACAAGATGTTTACAGTTCCTACCTCAACTTCCCCACAATAATGGACCATAACCTGGAATTGTGAGCTAACAGCACTCTATCTTTCCTAAGTTGCTTTTTGCCGTCAACAGAAGTAAAAATAAAAAAAAAGCTACATGACAGTTATTATATTTCCTTACTCATTTTGGTGGCTAATGCCTCTAATATTATGCTGAATAGAAGGCATACAAGCTGATATTTTGTCTTAAGAAGCACATAGGTTTTCATCACTAAATATGCCAGTAACTGTACATTATATGAACATGTACTTTTTTTTGTATGGAATGTGACTTGCTGGAGCTTCATTGCACATTTTGACTTCTCCGTGAAGCCTAGTTATCTCCAGCTTTCTTTTCTTAAATTTCTATTGTTTTTGATGTTGGAGTAATGCTGGCCTCAAAATAAGTTGAGAACTGGTCTTTCCTCCACATTCTGGAGGAGTTTGTATGTGATTGTTACAATTACTGTAATTGACTTCTCAGACTTTGGTGGAACCTGGCGAAGAAGCTCCCTGAGCTTAGGTTTCTTGTGTAGTATGTAGTTGTTTACAACTCTAGGGATATTTGGGCTATCTATTTTGCTTTGCTAATTTAATTTATCAAATGTATGGACATCAAGTTTTCATAATACATGAATCTAGGCCTGATGGTATTTCTCAGCAACAGAGTAATTGCTTTATATGTGGAGGTCTTCAGTTTAACTATCAGTACTGTAAAAACAACACTCAGAGAAACATACCATGATTACCTTTCATATAGCTCAATGCAATTGATTTCTGTATCCTCTTTCTTACACTGCCCATTGGTGTTTTCTTTCTCTCCAGTTTCTCTACACTAACCTGTCTACAGTGTTATCACCACAGTGGTCACATAGAGCCTTGCCTTTGTTCCCTAGCTTTCTTACTCTTGACTGTACTGTTACATTTTCTCTGACCTTTGCCTCTACATGCTTTGGATTTATTCTTTACTAGCTGCCTGATATTGAAGTTCCATTTATTGGCTTAAGAACTTTGTTTGGTTTTGTTTTTCAAGACAAGGTCCCTCTGTGTAGCCCTAGCTGTTCTGGAACTCACTCTGTAGACCAAGGGGTCTCTAGCTTAGAGATCTGCCTGTCCACCATGACTTAAGAAATTTGATTTGAGAACTTTCTTGGTATCTAGCAAAAAATGATATTCTTTACTTCCTTTTGTGTCAAAAAATTGACATTTTTTTCTGAAGAAGTCAGATAATAAATATTTTAGACTTGGTGGAATGAATACACAATGCACACCATCTTGTCCTTGTCATTTCCTTTCCTTTCTCTCTTGTTTGCAGCCATTTAAAAGCACAGAACTTTCTTACTTTGAAGTACATATCATTATAGTTTGTTGACCTTTGCTGTAAATGCCGTCTTAATTATACAGCACAAACCATAATGCATTGTGATTCTATTGCTATTTAATTCCAACTATTTTTTAGTTACTGTTGATACTCCCTTTTTGACCTAGATAGTATTTAGGACTAGATTGCTTAATTTGCAAATGATTGGAAAGCATGAAGCCATATTTCTGGTATTTGTCTGTAGCTTAATTAAATTTTGTTAGCGGGTGTATTTAACATGCTTTCAAAGCCTTAGAACCTTGTTATAGAGTGTCTTATGGTCTGTCTTGTTTGTACTAAAAAGGAATGTGTTTTCTGCTCATATCTGGAGTGTCCTATATATAAGTGTCAGTTCATTCAGGCTAGTTGATATACTTCTTATTATTGTCTACATCTCTACAGATTTTACTTTCTCCTGGTGGCTTCATTTATCAAAAAGGATATTGAAGTTCCATAAAATAGTCAGGGATTTGGATTTATAGATTTTTTAAAAATTTTTATTTATTTGTTTATTTATGTGTTTGGTCTGCCCTATATGTCTGTAGACCATGTAATGCCTAATGGCCAAGGAGGTCAGAAAGAGGGAGTCAGATCATCTTAATTGGAGTTATAGACTGTTGTAGACTGCCATATGGGTGCTGGAACCAAGGCGCAGGTTCTCTGCATGTACAGCCAGTGCTCCTAACTGCTGACCCAGTGCTCCTAACTGCTGACCTAGTGCTCCTAACTGCTGACCCAGTGCTCCTAACTGCTGACTCAGTGCTCCTAACTGCTGACTCAGTGCTCCTAACTGCTGACTCAGTGCTCCTAACTGCTGACCCAGTGTTCCTAACTGCTGACCTAGTGCTTCTAACTGCTGACCCAGTGTTCCTAACTGCTGACCCAGTGCTCCTAACTGCTGACCTAGTGCTCCTAACTGCTGACCCAGTGTTCCTAACTGCTGACCTAGTGCTCCTAACTGCTGACCCAGTGCTCCTAACTGCTGACCCAGTGCTCCAGCCTCTTGGACTCACTTCACTTATTTCAATTGTGTATTTTAAGAAATAATGGGCGAATTTGACATTTTACTGGCTTCCTAAACATATAGGCACTTCTATTCATTTGTAGACCTCTTCTTTGTGTATAGTAATACTGCTTATTTGAAGTCTATTTTCTTCTGATATTAGTACAGCCAACGTGCTGATTATTTTTGCATGGTATGCTTTTCTCAGCATTTTAATTTTACCTTGTGATTCTTTATTTAACACAGACATTGTAGAATTATTTCTTGATTTTTAATCCCAACATCACAATTTCTGATTAACTTACATTTGATAATTACATCAGAGTTGGACTTTAACTTACCATCTCTCCACTTGATTCCTGAGGATGGGGTCCCTGCAGGTGTCCATGGTAGGAAGGAAAAGTATCTGCAAAGAGGGAAGAGTAAAAACTTGGTTCAGTCTGTCTTAGTCTGCCAGGCTGGATCAAACTTACAGAGAGGTGGTTCTCAACCTTCCTAATGGTTCTCAACCTTCCCAATGCTGTGACCCTTTAATACAGTTCCCCATGTTGTGGTGGACACCGCGCCAACCATAAAATTATTCTTGTTGATATTTCATAACTGTAATTTTGCTACACTTATGAATTATAGTGTAAACATCTGATATTCAGAATATCAGATATCCAATGCCTGTGAAAGGGTTGTTGAACCCCCAAAGGGGTTATGGCTCACAAGTTGAGAACCACTGTTCTAAAGTTTCCTGCTAGGTGGTTTATTGCCAGCATATTTAAACACAATATAATTGGAGGGGAAAGTTTTCTGATGTAACACAATTCCCAGTTCACAAAGAGGCAACAATTAAATCAAAACTTAATTCAAAGTATATGGTATTTCTTCCAAGAAGGTAGGTTCTAGAGATAGACTACTTTACTAGCTTAAGTGTCTAAGAAGGATCTGGCCTGGTCTCAGTCATACAGATAGCTTGGAGGTCATTTGAACTAATAGCCACATCTGATTCTGGTTGTGGGAGTTTGATATGGCCTGATCCAAAAGACATTGCAGATTACCTGGCTATTAATCACCTCTGGTTCCCAGCTTCTGGATGGAAGGACAGGTTTCACATCTTTTCAATTGAAAAGATGCTTAGCATTCCTAGGTGCTTAACATTCCTTCTTTCCCTGGAGATCTATGGGGGCAAGGACTTTTGTGGTCCCAATAAAGTCCTGGTTATATAGGTGTTCTGTGATCATTACTGTTTTAAATGATGCCTTGCCTTTTGTGGGCATCACTTGATTTCGTAATATTTCCCTTCATCATTATTCAGTTATTGGATATACCTTGTGTGGTTTACAGTGTGAATCTTTAAAACACCACAGCCTATCTCATAGCTTTGTGTCTACTGAGATCTATGCCACCATCCCTCTACAGTCCTGCTGCTGGACTCTGTGCCCCTGCTCTGCATTGATCTCTACACATGCTTAAGTTCACAAGACAGTTACCTTTACCTGTTTAGATACCCATTACTTTTAAGGACACTAAAAATATGAAATAACAATAAAACAGAGAGAGAGAGAGAGAGAGAGAGAGAGAGAGAGAGAGAGAGAGAGAGAGAGA
>NW_021604749.1:3542579-3593000 GCF_004785775.1 Grammomys surdaster | reverse complement strand
AGAGAGAGAGAGAGAGAGAGAGAGAGAGAGAGAGAGAGAGAGAGAGATTTTAATGCGTTTCTATATACTTAATGCTATCTCTTATTTACATTGTGGAGCTCTGAATTTTCCATAGCTATCAGTTTTCATTTACCCAAAGAAAATCTTGTTGAAATGCTGGCAGTAATTTTTTTCTAGGTTTAAAAACAAATGCTTTTCTTTTGCTTTCAGTTTTGAAGGATGGTCTCTCTGGGCTGACAGGTTTTTTTTGTTGTTGTTGTTGCTTCCCCCCCTCCTCTCAGCATCTGAAAGATGTCTCTGGTCTGTGTACATTTGAACAAGAACTCAGATGTCACTCTTGTCTTAGCTTCTCTGTGTCCCCCCCTCCCCGATTGTAGCAATTTGATTGTATTCTACTTTCATTTTCTTTCCATTTTCTCTGCCTGCATGCAAATGAGTGGCTTGCATACATAGATTATTTTTAAAATAAATTTGGACATTTGATGAGATTTTATCAATTTATATCAACTTTGGAAAAATTCGGCTATTAATTCTAATATTGTCTTTGACATCCAGGCTTACCCATGCGTCTGGGTTTAGAGTCACATGTGTGCTCTGCACTTGATCTTTCCTCATATTGCATTGAAACTCTGTTTTGTTTTTTTTTCCATTCTTCCTCCTTTTACCAGTAGCACCTTTTGTGATAAAAGCCTCAAAATCTACCTCAGTCATGTTCAAGGATACAATACATTATTAACTAGTCGTTGTGATAGTCAATGCTGCTGCAGAATTTCTTCTTTCTGAATAACTGAAATTTCTCTTTGATCAACCTCTCCCCCAAGCCCCTCACTGACTCTTTACTATGATAGTCACCATTTTACTTTTTCTCTGGTTTTTATTTTAATTCTTTTAAAGACTGCACAAAGAAGTAAAACCACACGGTATTTATCTTTCTCTATCTGGTTTATTTACCATCACAAAACGCTCCTCAGGTTCAATCATATTGTAAATGAGCCTGTCACTTTCTAAAAGGGTATTTTGCCCCAGAACAAGGGCTCCTCTCCTTTTCAAAGCCTGAATGGTATATGTTATGTATGTCTGGTCTATTATTTGTGTTCGTGAATCCACTGCTGGACACCTATGAGGAGGTGTGGTATGAGTAACGCTGCAATATGCATGTGCATTTGCATGTCACATGCAGATGTCTCTTCAGCAAATGGCTTTTCATACCCTCCAGATAGAAGCTCTGTAGATGAGACTGTTGAATTGCGAGAGTTCTATTTTTAATAATTTGAGAATTGTCCATTCTATTGACTCTTCTAATTTGCATTCCTACCAAGTGTTTCGGAGCTTCCTTTCTCTGTATTCAGTCAACACGTGTTGCCTTTTATCTTTGTTTATCTATTTATGTATTTATTTAATACATGTGAGCACACTGTAGCTGTCTTCAGACACACCAGAAGAAGGCATTGGACACCATTAACAATGACTATGAACCACCAAGTGGTTGCTAAGAATTGAACTCGGGACCTCTGGAAGCGCAGTCAGTGCTCTTAACTACTGAGCCACCTCTCCAGCACCTTTTATCTTTGTATAACAACCACCCTAGCAAGTATGCATGGTGTCATCTGAGGATTTAAATCTGCATTTTCTAATGATTGGTACCATTGATCATGTTTTTAATTTACTGCTCAGCCTTATGTTGTCTTTTGAAAAATATCCACACAGGTCCACCTCTTCTTTTGAGTTAGCCATATTTTAAATATAGTTAAACCTATTTTAAATATGTTTTACTCCTTGTGTATAGTGGATCATGACCTTTTATCAGATGAGTGGTTTGTATAGGCTGTTTCTTTACCATAGTATTTCCTTTACTGTGGAGAGAAGTCCTGTAGAAATGATATTGTCTGCTTCCTTTTTTATACATTTAGATCATAAAAAGAAGATAAACAAAACAAAAAACCCAAACAAACAACCAATGTCATCTGTGTTTCTCTGCAGGAGTCTTATGTTTGTAGGTCTTATTTTTAAGTTTTTTTATTCATCTTGAGCTTTGTAAATGGGGTGAAATTATAGTTTATTTTCATTTTTATTACTAAGTATGCCAAATTTTCCCAGTATCATTTATTAGAGAAATTGTCCTTCTCCTTATATATGTTCTTATGTTTGTTGAAAATCAATTGATCATAGATGTATGGAGTTTATATCTGAGCTCTTTATTCTGCTCAATTTATTTACATGGCTGTTGTTTTTAATCCCAATACAATGGTCTTTTAATTACAATAGCTCTGTGATTGGTTGTGAAATAGAGACCATACCTTCCTTCTATGTTCTTCTGCTCAAGATTGCTTTGGGATCTTTTGTAATTTTATGTAAACCTAAGGACTGGTTTTCCAATTTCTACCAAAAAGAATAATTGGAAATTTGGTAAGAATTTCTGGGGATTTGTAAATGACTCATAGTAGCATCAACATTTAAAAATATCTATTATTTCTGTTGAACATAGAATATCTTTATGCTTGTCGTCTTCCATTTCTTCAATCAGTGCTATAGTAGTGAAGACAGCCACATTTTGGTGAAATTCATTTCTGAGAATTTTGTAGCAATTGTAAAAGTGATTTTGTACTTGTTTTTTTTTTTCAGGTAACTTACTAGTGTGTAGTACTACTACTAGATTTTTGAAGAGTAGTTTTATATTTTACAATTTTAGAGAGTTCGGTGGGATCTGTGAGATTCTATATATCTCTTTGTTTGTAAACAGCCAATTTACCCGATTTATTTTCATGTTATAAAGTACAGAGTTTGTTAAAGATATTTTAAAGCAAATGTTAAACACAAATGTATTTGTTGTACCTTTGAGCTCACTGAATTTTTTGAGCTTTTATTATTTAGTGTTTAATCTGTTATTCCAACTTGATTTATTTTGTTTTATACCTCAAAATATATCTTTATCACCATAGGTTCTATTTAATAGTATTTTTAGTGTTATTAACACCCCCTAATTCTATTCTTGCTTCAATTTACATATTTAGACATATGAACTAGGTTAATAATAACTGGTTTAAGGCCTTTTGTCTAGTAATCTCATCGTCTCTCTTTTCCTTTGGTCTGTGAGCTGTATCCATGTAATTTTGCGTGCCTAGTTCTCCTCGCTCTATATCAGTCATCATGACTTTATATTCTTGTGCGAGAGACTTGGTTGGAGTTATTTTAGAAGCTGAAATATTTTGGGGTATCTACCACATCACACAGCAAGCTCTGATTAGATGGATACCTTTGAAGTGTGCTTTAAAGCTTTGTTGCTGCTGCTCTAGTGAAGTCTTTAACACTAGGGAACACCTTTAGTCCAGATGATATGGTGTGTGCCTTCTGATAGCTCCACCACCCTGGAAGAAGCCAGCACTCTTCCTTTTGAGTGTGATCTCAGACCTTTATGACACTTTGTGTGTTTTACTTGTTTTGTTATTTTTTTCTGTGCTTTATGTAGTTTTGTTCATGATCTCATATGTTCACCCAGCATCAAGCTAAGTACTTGTGAACCTTCTGGAAGTCTTTAGCCGTTCTAAAGTCTTTAGAAGTCTATGTAGTTCCTTTTTCCTTGTATTGCAAATTACAGTTGTTCTGGACAACCTTATACTCTGAATTGTTTCCTTAAATGAGGCAGATTAGATACTGAGAGTGATTTTGGATTTGCTCTGCACTGTGGCATAGAAATGCCTCCTGGTGCTAAGATGGTGCAAACATAGGGCTAGTTTTCTTTCTTACTTCTTATAGAGTTCACAGCCTCACCTTTTGTTTTGTTTGGTGTCTGTGAACCATATTTGCATATTTCTGACTAGGTCTCTAACATTGGTGCTGAAATAGGAGTGCGATTCTCCTGCCAGTCAATTATTCTTTACTAAATAAAGTACAGGTCTCGCTAGTCTTCATACGTAATGATATTTGAGAATGTCTCTGTCAAGTGTGAGGAAGCATAAACCAAACTCGTAGAAATGTACAACTTTTTGAGATACTACAATCTGTAGTGTGGTTTGAACTCAGTTCTGTCTTAGGCCCTAGCTGGGACCCATACTAAATACAGAGAATGGCATTGTCCTTGATAGGAGGTGAATATAGGCCAGTGGCAGAAAAAATAATTACAGCAAAACATAATGACACCATTATAAAATCTGTGCTGACTGAAATAGAAAAAGCCACATCTTATTTACCTTTGACTATCAGTGTGCAGATGTGGTTGGATATAAATACATACTCAAGTCAATATTCGTTGCTTGCAAAACTAGTAAAATCACAATTATGAGCACGTTTACCTTCCCCATGCTCCAGGTTGACGGTAACAGTAGAGCCTGTAACTAGATTCAGCATTTAGAGTCACTGAGTAGGGTCAGTAGGCCTCTGTAGTAACAGAATTCTGCCTTATGTTTACAAGCTGCTGCCTGATTCAAATACACCTTTGGAGAGTGCTGCTCAGATTAGGAAGTATTATAAAGCATGGTGGATTTAGGGATGAACTTTAAAAGTAGCCCTACACGAGGCTAGTCTGCAATGGTATTTAAGCACAGCATTATGTATTCCTTAAAGATGGTTTCTAGACCCAGGCCACAGGGGTGGAACTTCATGTCACACTAGGGTCTCTTTTTTTTCCTCTCTTCCTTCTCTTTCGCCTTTTCCAGATCCTTCCTCTTCCCCTGTTGACACTATTTAAACCCTTTGTATGAAAGTCTAGTCAACCACTAATAGAATCATCTAACTTAGTTGCCTGCTTATTCTTGATATATGTAACTATCTTATAGGCCAGGAAGGGCTGACTGACCAGTGACATTTGTCATCCCAAGTTCTAATTCTTTGCTTATTTGCTTATATGCTGAATATATATATATGTACACATATGTACATATATATACACACACATATATACACATATATTTCCATATATAAATATATTATATATAATAATAAATATATATAATTATATATAATTATATGTAATAACTATATAAATATATAAATACATATATATTTACATATATATGTACATATGTACATTATGTGCTTATATGCTGACTATATATAATGTATATATGTACATTATTAATATTCAGCATATAAGCATGCATATTCATTATATATGTATATGAAATGAAATTATATACATATAATGTACATATATGTATATATTATGTACATATATGTATATATGTACATTATATACATAATGTATTAGTCAAAACTTTTTACATATTTTCTCAATTTTTAAAGTCACTATACAAAGCAGTTGGTTTTATTTTGGCACTTTTGTACATAATACTATTATACTTGAATTCTCTCAGGAAAGCAATGAAGATGTGGTTAGGTTTCAACCTCCTAGAGGCCCAAGAAACCAAGGAAGCATCCAGGATTTGTCTCTGGGATTCAAGCTTAAGAAGTTATTAAGTTCTAAGGACGTAGTTTCTCCATGAATTGTGGTGTCACCATCTGAGTCTCTAAGGGAGGCTAGTTCATCTTATTAGTGGCAAATATATTCCTAATGAGAGGGGCTTGCAGGATGATAGAGGGTCACATGTTCATTGAGCAAAAATATGATGTGAGGCTAGTTGGAAAATTGGAGCTGGCCCTAAATATTTCTTACTTTCAACTCTATCATGGAGGAGGTAGCTTGCTTTAAAATATGTTGACTATATCTTCTAATTAAACACTAAAAACTACTTTTTAATATATATTCAAAATGATACAATAATTGCTAAATTATGCAGATTTTTATGGTGGGCCTGAAATAAGACTATTTTTTTAAATTGGCACCTTGTGCTGATTCGAAGATGTTAATCACTGGGACCCTAATAGGCCCATCAGACTTCTCTAATGTACTCAAATAAAATGAGCAAAATCATTAAATGTCCAAATATTGATTTAAAGTGCTCTAGTTGGTAATGAAATTTGGCTCTCTACTTGAGACAAGGCACAGTGGCTGTGTGCTTTAATTTCAAGGAAACAGCTGAATGGTGAAGAAGGTAGAGGTGAGAGAGGGAGAGGCACAGGGTTGGGGAGATTGTTGAGATCTTAAGAAACATCCGACACTGACCTCACGACTGGAATGGGACCATTGGTTTCAAGGGACAAAAATAGTGAAAGGTTTTGTTAACCTGATAAAAAGAGTAAATACCTTATAATATGTTCCTGTGAAGACAGAACACCCAGAGAGCCTTCTAAACAGAAGGAGGCCATGGAGAATGACCAACTCCAAGCTCTATGTCCTTGCACTCAAAGGCCAGAATGAAATGAAATGCAAAATAAGTGTTTATCACAGATGGGGTAACTCCATATCCAAACACCTGTAAGTTACTCTCTAATGGCTGTCATAGTAAACTACCTCAAAGACTCTAGCTTTGACACAAATACATATTTTCAGAGTTTAGAGTGGAAGTGTAAGGTCAGGTTGTCACCAGTATCATGCTTTTTCAGAGGCTCAGTGGAAAAGTTGATGTGTTCCTCTTCTAATGGTAGTTGCAGGCTTTCTGGATTTGTGGGCACAAAACTCTAGTTTTGACCTTTTCTCCTGTGGATGTGTGAATCTTCTTACCATCACTATATCTCATGAAGTCAGTTTTTGCTGCCTTGAGGGTCTACCTACATGAATCGAGAGGAGGTCAAGATTATGAATGACATCTACAAAGGGTATTTTTTCCAAACAAGGGAATAGTCAAAGGCGCTGGAAATTACAACATAGCCATGTCTTTTTAGGTTCTACCATTCAGTCACTAGAGTGTGTTATTCCTTCTATGAACCTTGTATACACCTTTAAGGAGGAGGAAGATGAACCATAAGATGTTTTGTAAGTGCTGAGATCAGACCTATGCTCAGGTCAGGGTCCAGGACAAGATGGGGTTGCATTTAAGACAATCAGAGACTTAAACAAGGGAATGGTTCTGACAGGGGGAACAGTTGCTATTAAGCCTGGGGACAAAGGGAGAGGTGGTAGTCATCTGGGAAGTGACAACAAAGGAGGATGAGTAGAATGAAGGGACATACACAGTAGGGCTCAAAGCCGTATAAACATTGGGCAAATCTTGAGGTTTAAGTGAAAGGCATGAAAATGTTTTCATCTGAAACAGGTCACAGTTTGCATTTTAGGTATAGGGAGGAAGCATGGAAATAAGCAAGAGAAGGATGAAAGCCTGGCGTAGGCTGTGTAATCTGGACTAGTATGGTGGCAATCCCTGTGTGATGAAAAGAAACTTGATCACTAACACAAACAGGGCGGAACTTGCTATAGATCTAGAGGTTCAACCCTTTTCCCATCCCATTGTATTTAGGTGTAAGCAAGTAACCAGAGAATTAGGGAGGAATCCAGGTGCCCCTGGCCATGGTCCT
This sequence comes from Grammomys surdaster, assembly GCF_004785775.1. NCBI lineage: Eukaryota > Metazoa > Chordata > Mammalia > Rodentia > Muridae > Grammomys > Grammomys surdaster. The sequence goes on along the minus strand of NW_021604749.1, from coordinate 3,585,653 downwards.
TTCTCACATAGTATTGTTCTTATTTGAAAAGCACTTGACTTAGACTAACATTTGGTGCTGCTACAGCCTGATTCCATCCTCTGCTTCATTGGCACAGGCTTCAGCCAATCACTTGAGGTCTTTGTTGTTTCTTTGGAGTGCTCATATGCTTGAGGGGTCCTAGCCTGCTCCCCTGGCCCTGCATCCAGTTTTCTGCTCTAAGTTTCATATTAATGCCATTGACGCATCATGCAGAGATTGGAGGGGACATGCAGGTCAGCTGAGACCAGATCACAGGTCCAACTCTTCCCACCTTGATTTACCTGTCGACACACTCAGCTGGAGCAACAAGCCTAGGAAAAAGAAAGAAAGCTGGTCAGAGGTCATAGGGTACATGTCTTTAAAATAATAGAGTAGAAAGTAAATTTAAGGACGTTTTGTGGGGGTAGGAACTGAGGGACTAAAGGTAAGAAAGAACACAGCTACCTGATTCGAGAGGTTTGATATACCTAGGGAAGTGATGAAAAGAAAGACGTGGACAAACAAAAGAAATGGAAAGAAAAATTGTCATGATGTAAAGAAATGTATCTGTGTATTAAATAGATCGATTGTACATTAGCAGATGCAGTCAATTTATCCAAGTAACCTTTAAAAAACTCTGTGATTAGACAAAGTACAGCAGATACGGAAGAACAGGCCAACACTCTCCTGAGGAAGGAAAAAGCAAAGCCAGCCAAATTCCTAGCATACTATTTAAAAATTACATCACTACCACTAATAATAAAAGTCTACAACAGAGTGTAGAGATGGACATGGAAGATTTACAACAAACTAAGATGTCCTGTATACATGAAAGTGGGAAAAGCACTCTTGGGTCTGAGTCGGCTCAGTAGGAGAAGATTCCTCAGTTCTCTCTGGTAATGGAGGTGAGTGGGGCACGGGCAGATGAAGTGGTGTGCACAGTTTGACAAAAAATATTTCAGCCAAGATACAAGTTTGAATGTGAAGAACTCATAAATCAGAAGTGTAACAGAATAAAGCAATGTGCAAAATGATAAAAAAGCATTTGCCATGAATTTTTAAATCAAGTAGCACATAAAATTTGTGTTTTGGTGGGGTTTTATTTTATAACTGTAATAACCACCTAGTAATAATCAGGATATAAAATACAAAATCAAATCAGCAAACAGGCAGGAAAATCTACTATGTGTTCAGTTCTTGTCCAAGATTAGAAGGAAGCAAGATCCTGAACACTGATGAAATTTTTTCAATAAATTTAGGCAAATTGTAACCTGAAAATAATATCTAATGGAATAAAAATGATACAATTCTTTCAAATTAGTAAGAAAAAAAGACTCTACTGGAAACAGAAGTGTAAGATCCCATAAGCACATTCTTTTTGAGCACTTCAAGTCACCTGCCCCGATGACAGAGTAGCTAGCAAGGACCACTGGACCCACATCCTGAGCTGAATCATGAACCCTATAGTTACAGAAGCCAAACATCTCCAGGAGTGTTGGAAACTTGAATTTGGAAAAAACTAAACACTTTGGCTTGCCATCTCAAGAGACTAAGCTCAGGTGAGTTAAAACTCAGAGGCCAGAGAGGCAGGGAAAAGGACAGCAGCCCATCTATAGAGGAAGATGAGGCCAAGCTCAGTCATGGATGGTCATTTCCCAAATCTGTAAAGTAAAATTCCACATCTAGAGGAAGTATATAATTATCAAATTATTCAATCTAGAACAGTGTTTATGAGCAAAAGATAAGAAACATAAAAGCAATAAATATAATTAACTCTGGTGACATGAAACAATCTTAAAAGATCAGAGGAAAATGGGAGCTCAAATTTGCAAAACAACAACAACTTTGAGCTGTGGTTCTCAGACTGCTTCCCACAGACAAGACATGGGATTAGCTATCTAGTCAAAGTTACCAAAAAAAAAATGGCATTTGGAATTTACAAAGTTGACATAGTAAAGGAGTGAGAGAGGAAAAAAAAAGGCATATTTCTAAGAAAATGGAAAGCAATAATAACAAAATCTTAACCCACAGATTGGAGAAAGAATGGAAGTCTCCAGTCCACATTACTCTACTTGGTGTGATATGTGTATATTCTCTGTCCTTTCCCAGAATAAGCTGCTCCTTGTTGGCATTCAGATGAGCAACAACCCCTCACAATAGCTATAATTATTACAAAACTCCCAGGACTGTGCTTGTTCCTGCAGTGATGTATAAGCAGTGAATGAGATTATGTATTGTGTCATGTACCCCAGGAGCTGGTACAGAACAGGTGTTTAGTGCACAGCTGTTGAGCGGTTGAGACACACCCCACCCCCCTGCAGCCCAGTGATACTCATAGGTTCATCCTGTCCATGGGGAAGAAGCCTGCACAGGAGTCTGCATCCCTTCCTTCCTTCCTCCTTGCAGGCTGTTTCCCAAGACTCCTCCCTGCTATTGCACCTTACCTGCTGCTTTTCCTTAGTCTGAAGTTGGAATTGTATAGATGAGATACAGGTAATAGCCCACATGTTCCTAGTGGCAAGAATCCCTCTCTTCCTCAGGCCTTCCACTTCATTTGTATCTTCCTAATGTGTATTTCCTAAGTGGTAGGTTGAGGAGCAGGGGCAGTCATGAGTCTCAGAGTCTCCTCTTCCACTTTTACTGTACTCTCACAGGTCTCAGTATCTCCCCTCTCTTGCCTTTAAGATGAACTAAAACATGAAGCCAGGGAAATGGCTCAGTAAGTGAAATGTCTGCTGGGCAAACACAAATGACCTGGGTTCTGATTCCCAGGACCTACATAAAAAATCTAGACAAGGTAGTATGCATCTGTAACCTTAACATTTGGGATTGGGATGGAGACATGGAGATTCTTGAAGCTTTCCAGCCACATCTGTGAGGCTTTGGTTCAGTTAGATGCCCTGTGTCAACCAATAAGAGAGTCCAGCAGATGCTTTATGTGACCTCTGGCCTCTGCACCAATATGCCTATATCCAAAACAACCTAGAGAAAAGAATACTTGCAGAAACTCTTCCCTTGGGTGAAAGGGAGAGGAGGGAAAAGGAGGTAAAAGGATGGAGGAAGGGAGGGAGGGAGGGAGGGAGGGAGGGAGGGAGGGAGGGAGGAAGAGAAAGAGGGGCGGAGGGAGAGAGAGAGCAATCGAGCTAATGTGTGAGCACAGTGCATGGATGAGTGGGAGAACACTCATGGTCTTCAGCTTCAGCACTGGTAGGGCTGGGATGTATAGTGCTGTCCTCTGCCACCACACTGGGATGCCCACTGTTGCCACACACCTAAGTCACTTTGACCGGAAGTTGGAAACTAGGTTGCTGTTTTGTTCTGTATCTCTGAAGCCTCTTTGTTCATTTGTTTCACAGTTGGGGTTTTGGAAAAGAAGCACTATTTCAGAGGTCTTGTATGGCTGGCCCTTCAGAATCTCAAGCAAGAAGGCATTCAGCTACAAGCTTCCTTCCCTACAAGATCTCTCTCAAAGTAGCAGCAGGCCACACTGGATGGGAAGAGGGTGACTGTAGCCTCTGCCTTCTGCGAGTCCCATTGTCTGGTCATTAACCTCTTTCTATGAGGTGCCTCATGAAGTCAGACCCAGGTCACGCCAGACATGCTACCTCCTCATACTCCACAGCCTACCAAATCATATCAGTCGCTTCTTCTAGAGACTTCTCACCACTCTGCCTTTCCCTCCTTGTACCACTATTACTGTTCACAGGAACAGCAGTCATGGTGACTCTTCTGACAAGACCCTTGTCTTTATTCCTGCCCCCACCTATGCACAATCCCAACAAACTAATTTTAAAGAAAAAATGTGATTATTTGTTTCTTCATTACTCCATCCTATCTCACTGTGGTTTTGATTTATATTTCATGAATGACAGTATACTGATATCTTTCAGGGTTTCATAAATCAGTTGACTACTTGTAGGTCTTTCTTTGAAAATGTCTGCTTCAGTCCTTTGCTCCTTTTTAGGGGATATTGATTTTTGTTTTATGGTTGTTTTATTTTAGAGTAGTAACTATGGGATACACACACATGTGTGTATGTATGTATGTATGTATGTATGTATGTATGTATGTATGTATGTTTGTATGCATATATTTCTCATACTCTTGGTGGATTACCTTTTCATTATGTACATTGCTGTACAAAAAAGAAAGACTTAAACAAACAGACAAAGAACCAAAGAAAAATGATTCGATGTTGGCAAGGATGTTGGCGAACTCTTGTACACTTTTGGTGAAAATGCAAAGTGAGGCAGCTGCTAAGAAAAGCAGGATGGAAGTTCCTCAGAACAGTAACAATAGAATGCCTCTGTGGTTGGCCATTTCTGCCTCTTGTGATATATCCAGAAAAATTTAGAGCAGGGACATAGACAGGCATTTACACACCCAAGTCACTAGCATTATTATTCAACATACTGAAGTACATAAAAGTCATATTTATCATTACATGAATGGGTGAACAAAATGTACTGGGTACATATGTCAAAATGTCAGGACTGCTATAACAAAGCACCTTCAGCTGGGTAATTGACAGACAATGTAAATTTGTTGCTTACAGTTCTGATGGTAGGAACCCAAGTTCAGGGCACCTGCACCATCACAAAGCTGATGTATGGGGAGAGCTGTACTTCAAAGTTGTTGGCTTCCAGCTGCATCCTCTCATGGTAAAAAGAGGAAATCCTCTCAGCAGAGCTCTTTCTAAAAAAGTTTTGAAGCAGAGTCTAACTATATAGCCAGGCTATATGTGTGTTCATAAGCTTCCAGCGTCGGCCTTGGGAGTGCTGGGTTGCCCCTCAGCCTCTGAGATGGTTTTAAGTAGACAGATCAGCGTTGTTACCCACAGCCACAATGCTGTGAGGTCTCCTGAACTCGCTTGTCTTGTGCAATTGAAATGCTATGCACCTTAACTAGAATTCTCTGCTTCCCAGGAATCCATTCTACCAGACTTTAAAATCAAAGCTGACTGTTTTAGGGAAGGGCTTCTTAAATTTCTCCCACTCATCTCTCCTCTCACCTGAGAAATTTTTATATGAACCTGAATATCCAGGAAATAAAATAGGCATACAAATCAAACATTTTCTGATAATAAGAATTGAATTTTAAGACAATTCTCCAGCATACATATAATTTTACTATTTATTAAAGACAAAGGCAAATTTGCATGCTAATGAGATTGATGTGCTTGTTTATTTTTACATAAATAATTAAATCTTGGCTGAATGCATGATACTTCAGGATGTCTACAGAGTATCTTAAACATTTTCCAGAGCTGATCCATATTCTGATTTTAGAATTATTGATGCTATGAATGCCACTTGGCATAAATATGTTGCAGGAAAACATCAAAAATGTATTTAGGGTCATTTTAGAAATTGTTGGAAATTCTGTCCTAATCCCAAATTCTAGTTAAAAATCTAATGATTTTTAAATTGAAACTCAAGAGAACAATTCAAACAGTAATTTGTGTGTATTTGTATATGTGCTCTGATGTGTGTGTGGTGTGCATATGTATAGATGCTAATATCAAATGTCTTCCTTGATTGGTTTGCATCTCATTTTTTGAGATGGTCTCTCATTGAACCAGAGCTTAGGACTTGATAGCCTGGGTAGCAGCTGAGCCCCCAGAGATCCTCCATTCCCACCTTTCCAACTCTGGGATTATAGGTGCCCTCATACATGATTTTTTAGCTGACTGCAAGGGAATGAATTCAGATCTCCATGCTTCAGTGGCATTTACTAAGCCATCCCCTTAGACTCTCAGAAAGCAATTTTAAAAGTCAGACATTCTGACACAATACAACACCCAGATGTACTAGTCGTATCCATACTGAAGAACTACAGTGGGAAAATATGAAGTCTTTGCTTTTTGACACTAAACCTTTTTGTTTCTATAAGAACAGAAAACTCTGTGTGTAATAATAGTAAGATTGTTGGTGTGGAATAGTAAGATCGCTGGTATTCACTGCCTACCTTGGAATTTGTGTGTTGTCTCTCATTGGTGTTTTGTGAGTTGTGTCACGCGCAGTGCGAAATTGTTTCAGAAGGGAGGCACAGTGACATCACCGGTGCTACCCCGCCAGGCGCTGCTGCAAACTCCTTGGATTATAATACATTTGATTTGCTGACTGACTTTTGGTTATTGGGTATATTTTACCTTTACTGTTGCTAAAGTTTCATGGCCCTCATATTTAGTCACATGACCTCACATGGTAGTCACATCCTGGGTTAAGAAGCTGGAGAACCATGAAGTATTCTTCCTTCTAAGGCTATCCCATTTCACTTAACAGAATTTATTCCTATTGCTTCATATTGCAGGATTATTTTCTTTTATAAAGGTTGAATAATATTCCATCATATATACACATACCCACTATATATTTAGACATTTCTACCTTTGGCCATGGAGTGCAACATTGCTGTGAAGAAGGGGATACTAGTATTTGTTCAAGCTTTTGCTTCTCTTGGGTACAAACCACAGAGAAGAACTTTGGGGTCAAGAAAAATGCTCACTTTACTTTTTTGTAGACCTTATAGATTGTTCCCACAACAATTTTACATCAGTGATTTTTTTTCCCCATCATGGTTATATTTAACAACTGGCTCACAGAATTCCTTAAAATGTCAGTCAGCATCACAGGCCAGAGCAGGCCATTCTGACACCAATGATCTGGGGGCAAGGCTGTGACACATGATTGTGCCCCTATAGACCTTCCCAAGCCTGGCCCAGCTGCCATATCCTTTGTATACCTTCCATGATCCACCTGTCACCTAGCCTAGACTATCCTCTCTCCTCTGCCCTGTCTCTGCTCACCGTATATGCCTCTCATGACTCATGCTATAGTTTAGATGTTTGTTTTTCTTTCACTCTCAACATACTGTGACCTTATTAGCTCAAGCATACACATTTTTGGCCTGGTGCCCAGAACAGATTAGGGTCTTCAGTATATGTTTGCTGAATGGCTCCAACACATTTGCCTCCTGGTTATGTCTGAGAGGAAAACCAAGCAGGCAGCCTCACTCCTCAGATCCCATGGCGGCCCCTCAGACCAGGGTCATAATAGTTCTGCACCCTGAAGCAATAGCAGTTTATAAGGACTAGGTTAAGGTAGAATTCTATCTCAAACAGTGTCTCTGAGAATTAACTAGAGAAGCAGCTGGGATTCCATAGAGAGCCAGAGGCTCAGACTTCATGGAAGAATTAGTGTTGTCTTCATCTTAAGTAAGAAGAAACTGGTTCCCAGATCTGAAGTCTAGTGAGGATTTCTCAGCTCAGCCTGGGAGTTTTGTCCATTCTAGGAGGTGGAAGATACTTTGAACTTACTCTAAAGATTCTCCTCTATTACATCTAAGTGGCTAAGACCTTCGAAGTATGTTGCTGTGTAGAAGGGGATGAAATGGATGGAACTGGACACTGATCTTGGCAAGGTCCTACCTCCCAATTCCTTCTGCTGGTTATGGCTGTTCATCGCATCAGCAAAAAAGGATAAGCCAGAGCTGGGATTTGGAGCTTTCCCATTAGATGAGTAGATTGCCTCCTCTGGGCATCTCCTGGACCACCTAAACATCTTGGCTATGGTCTTTTAACTCTTACTTGTGCTTGTGTATGTCATAGCTGTCTTAATGATATCTTTGTGCCTGTGTAAGAAAAGCATCTCCCAACCAGCTTGCAAAATAAAGTCACATGTGTCAGAGAGATTAATGCCTTCTCAATGAAGGCTCCTTGAATATTCTTTTGACTCTTCACATCAGTGGTCTTTGGAAATCCACAAGAGCCGGCTATGCCATTTCAACTTTGGCTTGAAAATTGCTTAAGGAATCACTTCCTGTCTGAGCTTCTTAAATTTTGTCTCATTTCCATTTCTGTTTTGATTCTCTATCTAGTCTCATATTCTCCCCCTCTCTCTCTCTCTCTCTCTCTCTCTCTCTCTCTCTCTCTCTCTCTTTCCCCTCCCCCACCCCCCACCCCCGTCTTTTCCAAATTTAATTAGGAAACCAATACAACCCCTGATAGGTTACTTCTCTTTCTCTGTCTGTGTAAATAAGCCAATTCAAACTAGATATGATTATATTAAAGGAAGGTTTATTGGGAAGCTGGTCTCTGGTACACTGGCCCCAAGGACCTAGGCCAGGGAAGCCATCATGCGGAAGATGGGGGTGGGTAGTGAAGGGAGAAAGAAAGAAAGGGCACACATGCAGAGAGAGAGAGAAGAGGAGAGAGGGGGAGAGGAGGGAGGGAAAACAGAGGGAGAGGAGGGGAGGGGGAGAAAGAGAGGGGAAGACAAAGAGGGAGGGACAAAGGGGGAGAGAGAGAGAGAGAGAGAGAGAGAGCGCAAAATGTCTGGATTATACAGAGAAGAGTCTCCAAGGGAAGAACAGCCCAGAACCTAGGCTGGAAAGTTCAAACTTGGGGGCAGGGTATGCCAGGTAGGGACTGAGGTATGCTGGGAGAACCTGGTGGCCAGATCAGTTTTGGTATGTAAAATAAGACCTCAGTCCCTTGTCCTATGATCTGAAAACAAACAACCCCCACAAAAATCAACCTTCTTGCCTTGAACAGGCACTACTGTGTATCACCAACCATTGGTTCATTGCTACTTCAGCTAAGCATCATGTGCCAAATATTACCCTGTGAATGAGTGTGCCCTCCTTTCATGGTCTGCTCAGCTTCCTGTCCCTCCACCACCAGTAAGTCCTGAGCCTCTCAGGTCATCCAGGTGTGCATTAGCCTTGTTAGAGTTCTGTATTTATTATATGTAGTCCTCAGTGTTAATTCTGTTATCCCTGTTTTACCAAGTAGGAAAATATGACCCAGACATACAGATTGTTCATATCCATAGTGCTGGAAAATAGAAACAGGACTCCAAAACAAAAAAGCAGCAGCAGCAGCAACAACAACAACAAAACTAGGTTCTTCTTATCCCAAAGTTTTCACTCTTCATATTTTAATAAACATACACACAAGCACACACTCACATACCCTCACATGCACTCACACATGTACACACCTACGCTCACATGCGCACACAATCACATTCATACACGCACTCAAACATGTACCCATCAATATACACTCGTATGTGTGTATGCTTGCACACACACACAATTACTGAACTGAAGAAACATGTGAAAATATCTACTTTCCTAAGTGGCTATTGGTCCTTCTTACCAATGGGTACTGTCAAAGGAGAGCCCTTCACTATGGAGTAGTTATGTCATTACAGTCCCATACTTCTGAGTTTGCTTCACTAAAAGGAGGCACCAGAAAGCTAGCCTTGTTTTCTCTTGTCCTGTGGACCCCACACAGTGACTGGCATTAAGTAAATACCCATTGATTTATGTGATTGGCACACTGGGAATGGAAACCACTGAGAAAGACAGTATCCCCTTGTCCTGAGGTACTGACCTCTGTCCTCTTCCATTGCAAGTCAAGACCTGCCCCAGGCAGCTAACATTCTTCAAGCAGTTAATTATCATGATAAATGCCCACCCCTACCCTGCTGAGCCTTACATCTGTTGATGGCATATTGTTGAATTAGAAAGCATAACTAATTAAAGGTGACCTCACACCAGGCTGCTGGGTCTCCTGTGTCAGGACTAACAGCAAAACTGGCCATCAATACTTTTCTTCCTTCCCTTGCAGCGCTGCCCTCCCTCAACTAACTCTCTCTCTCTCTCTCTCTCTCTCTCTCTCTCTCTCTCTCTCTCTCTCTCTCTCTCTCTCTTTCTGTGTGTGTGTGTTAATTTCAAATCCTTTCCCTGCATCAGCAAGCAGATGAGACCCTCAGCCAGCTTTCATCTTTCAGAAAAATGAATAGTGCAGAGAGAACATTATCAAATGAGCTGTTGAAGAAGTCAGTGAATATGTCATTGGGTGTGACTGCTCTCCGAATGAATTTAGATTTATCTCTGTTATCTTTCTGCTTCTTCCTCAACCCCCCTTGCTGGGAGGCTCTGAGGCAGGCCTGTTTATGAGCCATGAATCCTGACACACAGCTGTCTGTCTTGGCTGACAGGTCCAGCAGTGGCCTCTGAGCATGCTCAGGAATTTGTTTTGTTAACACTTTGAACAACGCAGGGCAGCCTTATTAAATACCCCACACCTGCTGCCTGCACTTCTGTTGTGGATTTTATTTCTAGGAGCCACATGTCCCTTGGGGACATTAGTAAGAACACAGGATGGGGACAACCACAGTCTTACTCCAAAATGATCCTGTGCAATCAGGAGCTGCTGAATGATAGTGATAACACCAAATGTAGAAAGCCAACCTTTTCTTCTTACATTGCTATATTGTTACATTAAAATCAGCGAACTTTCCTTCTTGGCTCATTCATTCACTCACTAACTCACTGGCCCAGTCATTCATTCATCCATTCACCTAATATTTATGGAACACTTACTTGTGGGAGGCAGATCTCAGTGAGTTGGAATTCAGCCTAATCTACATAGCAAGTTCCAGGCCAGCCAGGGCTACATAGTGAGAGCTTGTATCAAAATAAATAAGTAAAGGAGGTGAGTACAGTAAAAATATTCAGCAAAAGTGTCTGATGGAAAAAGAATAAAAACAAAAGGAGAGAAAATGTAAGAAAATGAATGCCTGGGATGGGAGACACAACAGAGCAAAGAGAGGTGACAGACTTCTAAGAAAAATGCAGGAGACCTCCACAACTGCAGAGCCTGTTTCCTAAATATGAGAGTTATTAAATTGTGGGGCCGTGAAAGGACAGCTTGGATCCTGGCTGGCCACAGGCCTGGAACCCCAGACCCTAGTGGGACAAAGGCAGGTGGTCAGCCATGCCCCCAGACCCCAGGCTCCTGACATGCCATTGACCCGGGATTTTCAGTCATGTAGGGCAATACGGCCCCTTCCTAAGAGAGGTTTGCATCACCCAACACAGGTAGAGGGTGTGACTACAGACCTCAGCCTCAAGAGATTTACATGCTAATGAGATACCTGAAGGCCAGAGGGCATAGCCAATTAAGCATTCTTCCCCAGACCCTCCTCTCTCCTCTCTCCCTATTTAAGTCAGGTCCACCCTGACCTAAGTTGGGGTGCTGCCAGATCCATCTACCATCCGACATGACATTAAAACCTGTAAAAACCACAGACTTCCTCGTATCTTTGAGGCCTGCTGTGGGGAAATTCGGAGAAGGCCTTTAGTGCCAGCCACTGCTGCAGCTGCTTAATCTCTTGCCTGGAGGACTTCTCTGCCTTCCAGCCACAGGGCCAATTCAACCAAGATAGCTGACCCTGCCAAGCAAGTGATGAACCAGGAGTCTCACCATGCGGGGCACTGCCAGAACTCTCTCTCTTGCCCCTCTTGGCTGTGGGCCGGTCTAGCCTACATGTCCCCAGTCTCAACTCTTCTGCAGCTTCCAGAGGTACCCAAGAGCTTGAGACCAGTTGGTCCCTGGCTGCCTCCTGACCCGGGTATCCCCAACTCAAGAGCCCTGCACCCCCTCGGAGCTTCAGACTGAGTGAGAACTCCCCATGCCAGGTGGGTCCCTGGCCACTTCTCACAGTGCAGTACCCGTCAGATACCCTGCATGGAACCTACTCAGTCCAACTTCCCAAGCATGCTTCTGCTGCCCAGAGTCACGGTCCCAGCTGACTGGGGCAGAAGACACTAGAGAACCACAACCACCCAACAGAGATCCATGCCTATGCCCACGCATGAGCTAATCATTCCCCACATTAAGTTATGTGGGAAATATGAGAAATCTTTGAGAGTGACACAACTTTTCTTGACTCTTGATGAGCTTAGTTAGCTCTGGGGGTTAGGGTCCCCCCAAATTCAGTAGTCACCAAAGACTTCCCTATCCAGTCAATGGGTTCTTTGGATTCTTGTCTAAAGATTTTAAGAATACAGTTCACAGATATCAGAGGAAGAGTTTTAGAACTGTTTTATTAAAGGGAGTTAGAGAGGGAGAGAGAAAGTGTGTGTGTGTGTGTGTGTGTGTGTGTGTGTGTGTGTGTGTGTGTGTGTGTATGTGTATAAAAGAGTCCAAGAGTGGGTTACCATTGAGCTGCTAGTCTGGAGGCTTTTATATGGTTTTATCATGAAGCATGGGGAGGTAGATGGGATGGTTAGTCCAATTGTGTCTGACTATAAGGTATCCAGTACTTACTTCCTAATGGTAAAAAGTCAAGAGTAGCTTTCAGGCAGGGTAAGAGAGGATGGAGAACCAGGAGCCAGTTCTCTTCTGGCACTCCTGACCTTCAAAAAGGTCATTCTTAGAATTTCTGCTTTGGGGGTCCCAGCCATGTCTGACCAGTTCCTATCTTCTGCTTTCATCTACAGGATGTTTGAAAGTTATCTCTGAAGACCCTCATTTTGGGTCTCAGAGTGTAATGATGGAGAATGGTCTAAAAGCTACAGGCTTTTCAGAATGAAGGGAGCTGAAGCTGTGTACTACACTAGATAGGCAAAGGCTGGTAGACTGGCAGACGTGCCTCCATCAATAAAAAGAGAACTCTCCTTCACCTCCACCCTACTGCCTTTTGGAATAAAGTCACAGGAGTGCAGTTCCTTCAAACTGACTCTGGGATAACAAAGCATGAGATCTTCAAATCCGCACAGGAAATTAAGGTGACCAGGTGACACCAGGAGAAGCTCCCAGACTCATTTACTTATTTACCAGCTACTAAGCACCTGCTTTGTGAGACACTTCCCAGTCTGCTGACTTGAGCTAAACAAGCTTTGACTATCCCGATGGAAATGGGAGCAGAGGGAATTGGGAGTGGATGGTGACTTCACAGACTGGGGAGGAGGAGCATCAAACAGACTAGTTCAGAGCCATTGTAATGTAGCCAGGGCTTGAGAGTAGCCAGTGTGATTGAACACATCGGAGAGGAAGGTAAGAATGAGGCAGAGAAAGAGCACAGAGACAAAGCCAGTAACAGGATTAGCAGAACTCAGCAATACTATTGAGAAAGAAAAAAAAAAAAACACAAGGATTTCGTTAGCATTCAGTAGTATAAGAGATAAAAAGGAATATCCAATTAACACACCATATAATTGCTTGCAGACATTCTTTTTTATTTAAAGATGAAATAGGAAGAGTTCTAATCAAAACTAGGGTCACAGCCTACATATTAAATGAAAGAAATTGATTGGGTTTTTATTATGCCCTGACTACTGCCAATGTGCCTGGATCACAGATTGCCATAAATTTATACTTATAAACTACTAATTGCCCAAGTCATAATGGTAACAATGGGATAATGAAATCACTCTGATCAAGCTGAAACCAAATTCTGCTTGACAACATGGGGGCTGTGTGAGGGGGGCGAGAGACAAGCAAGAAGGATGCTCCCCTCCAACAAAAACCACCAGGGAAATACAAAGACCTCTGAGGTCCTGAGTCCTGTGCTAAGGGTGGGGGGCTTCCTTTCCAATAAATCACTTAAGAAGGAGGGCGTTTACGTTTTTAATATAAGCACTTGTATCCTTTATTTGTCTTGAAAAACTAATGACTGACTTAATCACATTTGATTAAAGGAGATGTGTTGATGTAGTCATGTGTTTCTGATTGCATTAGGCTTGATTGAAAGTGGCAGGGAGAGTATGTAAGAGTCTAACTGGCCCCTATATCTTGTCACTGGGGCTTGGCAGGCAGGATGTGGCAGAATCCTGAGGGAATCACTGTGGTGAACAATGTCATCTTTCAACTTGGGGGAGAGAGTCTTGGGTAGTAATCTGCAAAGTAAAATCAGGGCTTCTGTATCAGGGTTGATAAAGGACTTGAAATGGATTCTCCCAGACTTCCATTTTTAGAGGATTAAAAATATTAATAAAAGTGGAAAAGGGCAAGCGCACACAGAGATATTCTCTTTCTAGAAATATGGATACTGAATGAAAAGCTTGGACAGTTTAATTTTTTTCCATTAACATACACAAGAAGCCAAGTGTTTACATTTAAGAGTTAATAGGCAAGTCCAATTTTCAAAATGAATTTATTGAAAAATTTGCCTTTTTTTTCTAAAGGTAAACACTGGTATAAAACAAAAACAAAGACAGACTCTTGAGCCCAGCTGTAACAGTGTCTGAATGTGTAGACTGCAGGTAGTTTAAGTGAACTCATGGGATCACGAACTCAACCAACTGTCCCCAGGACACAGCAGGATGGGGCTCCTCACAATTGATCTTCAGCTTAGTTCTTTCTGGAAGTGATAACTTCCATCTAAGATCATAGCATCTCACTGGGATGACTGTAGGGACCTCCAGCCTGACCACTATCTCTATCCCCTCAAGATATGTTCCTAGTAAATATGAGAAAACACTAGACATTTTCAAACTCTGCCATGCTGGGGAATCACTGGTGGGCTTGATAAAACATGGGTCTTACTTATTTCTTCAGTGTTTGTGTATGTGAATGTGGCATGGGTTGTACATGTACATGTGGATATGAAGGCCAAAGGACACACCATACCCTTGTTCTCTAAGGGCCTCTGAAGTTTGAACTCAGGTCTTCATACTTGTGGGGCAAGCCATGTACCAACCAAGCTATCACCTTGGCCTCAACATTTGAATTTCTTGATGTTCTCCTCTGGAGTCTTCCATTCAATGAGTCTGAGATGAGCACCAAGAATTTGCATTTTTTAACAAGTCCCTGATGGCAGGGGTGTCAGAGCTGAGGTTGGAGAACATCATGAGGGAGTATTTCTCATTTGTTAATCAGATCATGTTTCACACAGATGTTCAAAACTTTTCAGCATTTCTCACAGGTTTACTGAGTATTCAGTCCTTTTAATTTTGGTCATTTTTGGAAAGGAGGCAGGGATTGGGGCACAGATAAGTAGATATGAAACAAGCACGTCCAACAGACAGCCAAATCTCTCAGCCTGACATTCCAAAGGTTTCTATTACTGAGCCCTGAATGACTTTCCTAATGAAATTTTTATGTGCATTTTATAGAAAAACACACTATATACAAAGAAATTAGACAGTGTAGGGATATGAAAAGGACAGGAATGTGATTTCTGTTGCACGCAAACATCAGTGAATCTGTTCTGACTAGGATGACCAGGATGACCAGGCAAGCACTTGGTGAGCATCCTGGGTGATTTTCCGTACTAATGTGAGCTTATTACCATGCAATAATTTTCTATGAAAAAAAAGTTGAAATCATCTAGGTTACTTTTAAACATGTAATTTTTATGCCGTTTCTGGTGTAGTAAAGTTTTCAATGTGAATTTTGAAACTTGTAACTCTCCAAATTCAACTTGAATTCTGCACTGCTCTCTGCTCTGTCCTTCTGATCATAAGCAACTGCTTCAACAGTGAAGCTAGCCTAACTTGATTGTCCACGATTGGTTGACAGCAATGTTTTGGGCCTGTGACAGTGCAGGGCAGTGTGACTAGAATGCATAGCAGAGTGGAATTGTTTGTCATATAAGAAGCAAAAGAGCAGAAGAGAAATAGCACTGTTTCTTTAGGGGCATACCCTCAGTAACATCATGACTTCTCCTGGGCTACACCAAGGCTTCTTATATCTTCTAATAATGTGACTTGAGATTAAGCCTTTTCTACAGGAACCAATTTAGGGTCATTAAGAACCTAGCCTGTAGTAGAAGTGTTCACAAGCCTCATTCCCTTCTCTACCCTATTCCCTCATCCTACAATGGAGATGGATGGTCCTTCCAGGACTCAACTTCTCCTCACGAGGCCACACGCAGACAGATGTATTCTCAGGTGGGTTTCTGCTTTTTGGAGAAAGGGAAAAAAGAATGCTTTGTGAAGTATTAATATTATAGCTTGGATTTTATAATGCTGGACAAAGTCTACGGAGGTAATGATTCTGGGTTTATTTTTCTAATCCAAATGTTGCTTGCTGACGTTCTCATCATGTAGATTGTGCCTTCTAGAAGCTGTTGGGCAGCCAGGCATGATGGTTCACATCTACAGCCCCGGCACTTGATTGTTGGGTGACCTTGAATAAATCGTGTCCTTTCTTGAACTTTCTGCTCTTCCTTTCCTCTCATTTGCTCACCCTTCTACTAGAAAGTAGTTGATCTTGACTGATTTCCTCATCAAAGTCCCCCTCTTTTCCTTTTAGTCTTCTATGTGCTAACATTTCTAACATTCTCTGACTAGAGTTTACAGAGGTGAAAGATAAGCTACCATAAAAGGAAATGGGAGAGGTGAAAATTAAGGGAGAAATGAAGAAACAGAGCAACAAATAAACAAAATCAGAGCCTTTCCTAACTGCTGAAAGAGGCTCCTGGCAGCACAGCCCCAGGGAAGATAGACAGACACATTTCTGCTCAGCTATTTTCACACTTACATACAATGAAGGCAAAGCCATAGTTAGCATTTTTAGTAGCTTCAAGCTAATTTAAACTTCATCGTTCTGTTTGCATTAAAATATCATATAGATTTTTCTCCAGTGGGTTTGTACATCACCACATAATTGGCACCCTCAATACCTGCTATTACTCTCTCCCGCACAATAGAAATGGTCAGAAAGTTCAGGGGAAAAAAATCCCCCTTCTGCATCTATTTGATTTCACAACACAGGATGAATGTGAGACAGGGATCTGGTTTTAAATAAATTATTAGCACCATATAATTTCTTGTCATATAATCGAGGGTACATTTCATGTGGAGAAAAAAAAAAGGAGAAAATAATTTGCAAATAGATTTCAGCATGAAAACATGTGAGAATAATACCTCAAACAGAACTTTAGCAATGAAAGATTCTTCATAAAATACGAGTTTTCTTCCTCTGCCTATTTTGACTTTTTTTTTTTAAAGGAAAAAATGGCATTTTGGTTAGAGGTAATTTGTCTTTATTCTGGTTACTATTGTCATTTTTTTTTTGCATTTGGAACTCTACTACCACATGTTCATTTCAGTGTCATTTTACTTTTAGTGAATTGGGAACACTCAGGGTGAGCCAGATCCCCTTTTCTGCTCCTTCACCTTTGGACATTCTACCTCTGATTGCCTAGTTTCCATGACAGGCCACCTTAGTCCATACCATTGCTGCTTTCATTTGGGACTCAAGACTTGAACCCCAGCTTTAGCATCTGCTTGCTGAGTGAGCATGGGTAAGCCATTGACCCTCTCTTCCTCCTGTACCACTAGTCTGTGAAGAAGTGATATAGCATCCTTGACCCATAGAGGAAGGGTGAGATTGCAAAGAGCAAAGGGCTTTGGGAGTCTCAATGAGGTATCTTCAATACATTGGCTGCTGAATGAAGTCCAGCCTCATCCATATAAGGACACACTCTATTTTCTGGCTCACAGATTCCCTTTTTTTCTCTGAGCCATCTGATCGTGAATGGGAATCTGCCCCATGGAGACTTCTATCTTTGGTTGCTGCTATGCTCCTAGGGACTACACAGACCAAGGCTTCCCTTTTATTTCTCCCTGGGATGAAGAGCCTCACACAAACCCCATGCCTTTCTGACTCTTCCCACCCTGCACTAAACAGATGAATGAGCATCCTGAATCAAGCATTTTTTTTATAGATCAGTTATCAGTCCCCAACCAGAAACTGTATGTTGAAGTACCTCTTGTCTGGGTAAGATGGAAAAGGTCTGGAGATGTGGGGATCTAGGAGAAGATTCTAGTTGCTCACATATTTGGTTCTTTATCCTAACACACCTCTCCTGCGTCTGTAGCAACTTCATCCTCCAAGCACTTGCTGCTAATGAATTGTGCAACATACCTAAAAACAAACAAAGACACACAGTGGCATCTTTAAGTGGCTTCATCTATACAGTTTTAACCAAATGTTGAAGAAGCCATGCTGAGGGAAAGAGTCTAACAAATGACCTATCAGGAGAAACTGCTCAGGACCTCATGAAAACCTTTACCCCATCTTTCTAGTTTGATTACCAGAGGACTTGCCAGAGTCCTCTTACAAACCCTGCTCCTTGCATCCAGACTCAGCTGGCTCTACACTATGGGCATTTTCTAAACCCTGAGCTCAAGCATATGGCTTTTCTATTTCAGATTCTTCTTGTATCCTGATGACTTCACAGAACACAGTGTCACATACCGCATCCCTCAAATTAAGAGCTGATTCTGACCAAGACGACTCTCTCTCTCCATGCTACCACCATCTTGTTCACTGTCCATGACTTGCTGTTCTCAGTTCTACATTGCACACGTCACTCGCGATTGGAAAAAGCCTTTTCCCCTGCTTCCTCTGGATGTTTTCTGTTCTTTACCTTGTAAGACAAATGTCTCCCTTTCAGGGTACTCTCTCATGTCTTAAAAGCCATCCGTCCCACCAGCACAGCATGTGGAATGAACATCTGTATTAGAACTCAGTCCACCATGACCTGCAGACTTTCTTCTCCTGTAGCTTTTATAGAGTATCTGTCCTAGTAGACAATGTTTTGATACCTAAGGTTCATATCCTTATTTAATTTTCCCCATGTCTGTGATATAGGCATCTTGGCACTACTTTATAGGCTGAGTGAGGGTTGGTGGGTGATGTGTTATTAAATGTCCTGGTGTGAGCTGTGGTAAGCCTGTTCAACATTCTCATCTCCCTGTGTTCAAATTCAACCTTCTTTCCTTCCCCTTGGTACTCTAGACTTCCTGCCAATTAGACTTATCATTTAGCCCTTATCAATGATCCTTATATTTTCCTCATTTTTTATCTATCTCCAAACATTTCTCCATTAGCTTCTAGCTCCCTTTCTCTCATCTCAATTCTTACTGTAACTCCTTTCCCTCCTCTTCTCCCCTCTCATTCTTTCCCTTCCCCTCTCCTTCCTTCCTGGGTTACTTTTCCCAGCCTAATACTATTCCTTTAGGAAATGCCAGGGATTTCTTGCTCTGTGCTTGGTCTCCATCAGCCTTAGTCCATTTCTTAGACTGTGCCTATTTCTTGTTCCCTTGCTCTCAACCTAATTCCAACAATATACAGCCTAAGCCTGCAAGGTGAAATAGAGAGTCCAGTTTCCAACCAGGTATCTGCTGGCTTTTGAGGGTGGCAAAGCAACAGCTTCTTTAGAACTGATTTGTATGTAGTATCTTGTCTGAGAAAAGCTCCAATTCCATAGTTTAAGTTCCTTGTCCCACAGTGTTTGGAATCAATTCTATAGAGCCATAACGTGACTTTTCTGGGGGATGTGTTGATTATGTGATTGCAAACAATTTTGCTCATTTAACTGTTCATTAACATAAAAAGATGAAAAATTCTTAGAACATATTTTGCATAGATTTCGAACTTAAAGAATTTAATCAAAAGTAAATATAACCTTGAAAATTAAGCAATTAAATATTAGAGAATTAAAGACTACACTGGTGTGATTAATAATTGTGGGTATTTTGTTTTTTCTCTTGTAGGGGAAGGTCCTTAGTGATTAAAACCTTGTTGGATCATCAGGGACATAAGGAGAAGTAACTCAGTCCTCAGC
This sequence comes from Grammomys surdaster, assembly GCF_004785775.1. Classification (NCBI taxonomy): domain Eukaryota; kingdom Metazoa; phylum Chordata; class Mammalia; order Rodentia; family Muridae; genus Grammomys; species Grammomys surdaster. Next base: position 3,566,277 of record NW_021604749.1, on the reverse strand, counting down.
ATTCAACGGGAGGGGCAGATACAAAGCATCTTATTCTGTCAGTGTGTCTGAGAGAGGTTTGCAGACAGAAATTGGGGATAGGAGATCATCCCCAAAAGAAGTGAGAGAAAATTCAGTTGCCAGGAAATAAAGAAACTTCTTAAGTATCTGGGAAGCACAGTAACTTTAGCACTAGACCCTGGGGCTCTGCTTCATATTACTCTAATCCCCTTAAGGCCTCACCTATGTCTAATACATCTTTGGTGACTCCATTGTAACCTAACACAATAACTTGGTATAATGTATGTTCAATAAATATTTGTTGAGTGAATAATATCTCATATTTTTGAATGCTTATTGTATTAGGCTTGTCTAAGTGATGTATATGCATAAACACACACACATATATAGTATAATATATTATATTACATATATATTTATATATCATCATAACCTTACAAGATTGATACATGTATCCTTTCCATTTAAGAGGAAGAAACTGAGGCACAGACTTTAAATAATTTATTCAAGACCACCTAGGTAGTAAGGTAGTAAGGGATCCAGAAAGTATTTGAATCCATAGAGTTTAGTTTTAATGCTTAGGCTATTGGAGAATCCTAGGAGCTAGTCACCTTAAATACAGACACTATATGAACCATGCCAGAAAAGGGGGAGCAGAGCACCAGGAATCATACTTTAGAGAGGTGTAGTTCCTCTAGAGGGACTGCCTTGTTTAGTGCTAGAAAAAAAATAGTTCAATCTTCTTTAATCTTATTAGTAACCTGATGTACTCATTAGTAGTATTCCTATGGAGAAAACTCAGAATCAGAAAGATTGAGAACTTGAGACAAATCACAAAGCTAGTAAATTAGAGGCAGCTCCTCCAGTCACCTTATTGTTAATTTAATATAGTTTCTGGAATATTGTTTAAAGATGTCACCCAAATACTGTTCCTCATTTTGCCAACCTAAAGTCATCCCAGCAGAAATTCTCTTCATCTGAACTGAGATGGGTCAGTACAGGAGGAAGCAATAAAACATGGCTGTAGGAAAAGAGTTAGATTAAAGGATCCTCCCATGTAGAGCCAATGTTCAGAGAGACATGCGGGTGACTCCAGTTCAGTAGCTAGGAACTGCTCACCTGTAGGCTAAATATCACTTACACTGAGAAGTCTAGAGATGAGAAACATGGCCTGTGTCATACTCACAGGAGAGCTCAATGACACTGAGAAGGATACTGGATACATTTCTGCTCAGTGTATGTCATTCGTGCTTCATTTCCTGTCCCAGGAAGACCTTCACTTTGATTCACTGAAGCTCAACATATGACCACACCTAAGGTCAAAGTCCACCATGACTTGGCTTAGCCAGCCAGACTCACAGTCCTGAGCTTTTGAGCTTGGAGTGAGGAGCAGAGAGAAGCCAGAGAACTTTGCCCTCTCCAAAGAGAGTGCTTTGACCCTGCTTCTTACAGCAATTTCCTGAGCTCCTTCAGTAAGGATGGCTGGTTGATGCATGGCCCAGGGTAGGTGTGTAGGCTCTCTTGCCCACCTGCATGTTGTCCTGCAAACATAGGTCCTTCTACAAAGATGGAGAACTGACAATTGGCTACATGTTCAGATTGTAGTCAACTTTCCATGGAGCTAGAGAACTACATATTACACAGGGAGATGTCAGCATTGTCAGCAGGCTATGTTGATGTTCTGGTCCCATGATTCCTGCCCACTGGTCTGCTTCAACTGCAGACTCTAGACGTAGCCACCATTCCTCACTCCTGGAGTAACCCACATGTTCTCTTCCATTTCTATGAAATTACACATTGGTGTCTAAATATATAGCCCATAATTTTCTTTGCCTAACAGAAGTTCTCACAGGGACTGTGTCCATTCAATGTCTATCCATTTCCAGCTCTCTTAAGATGGAGTAAGCTCAAACATGTGGTAAAGGGGGACTGTCTCTAAACCTCCCAAAGAAGAAGAAAGATGCCTTGGTGGAAGGTTATTTACCTCATAATAGCTATGTGATACAATCTCTTCAAATTCCAAATTTGATGCCTATAAAATATAATTAGAAATGACACCTACCGTAAGGGTTTCCTGTATGTGGAGCAAGATAGCATTTAGAACATGCAGGGGTTCAAGGAGCAGCTCCTTTTGCTTGAGCATGTACCATCTGTCTCTTGATGTTGCTTATGACACTATGGGAGCATATGAATAGTGGTCCTTGGATCTCTTTCATGACACTATATATTGCTATGATTTTATAAGAACTATATTTTTCCATTTAAAATAGTTCCTCTGAAGAAAGCATTAAAGAAATTATGCCTATTCTTTTGCCTTCTGCCTTTTCCAAATGTTTAGCTCCAAATGATCTGCTCAGCATAGTGGCTTGCTCCATTCTTCGACATGGTTCCATTCATTGATTGCCCAATTTATCCATAGTCTATATATATGCCCTTTGTTTATATGGTGCTGGGGATTAAACTCAGGGCCTGAGGAATTCTAAGCCAGTGCTTTATCTGTCAATAGCCTATATACCTAAGCCTTATTATTTACTTTTTACTTTGAGCTAGCATCTTACTAAATTGCCTAGTTTAGCCTTGAACTAATCCTGCAGCCTAGACAGGTCATGGGCTTAAAATCTCTGGGGTTATAGGCTTAGACCATCCAGCCCTGTTAGTGACAAGTATTTATGATCTATCTGCCTCATACTTTGTCTCTACCTCTCAAGTAGTCTTGTGGAGTGTTTTTCACTTAGATTGTTAGAACTCAACTTTTATAGGCTGTTCAAATGCTTAAGGGTACCAGTCTACCTTCATGTAACACCATTGGTAACCCTAATTCAGTAGGAGACTTAGTATCTAGCTAGCTCTCTAAAGAGTTGATGACACTTGCCTGTATTCATTTACAGTTTGTATACATTTTATTTCTTTTTAGCTATCTATTTGCTGAGTTTATATACCACTGCAGTGCATACTCAGGATCATTCTTTCCTCAGAAAATAAACACATGGGCTGCGGTAGCTCTAGGCTCTTGGCACACTCAGTGAGGTTGGAAGCACTATACAGCATACCACGTCTCTCTTAACGTCAAGGCTTGGGTCTCTAGTGGGAAGTATCTGGTATTAACAATGGCCCTGGGCTAGTTTGGGTTGTAGCCTAATCTTTGTTTCTGAATTGATGGTACATGGCTGTATTATTTTACCTCTGTGGATTTCAGCATTTTCCTCCGTGATACTAAAATAATTATGTCTGCCTTGATTAACTCCCAGGGTAGTTGTGAAGATCCAAAGATGTGTGAATGTATTTCAAAAAGTTATAAAGTAACATACAAATGCATGATGTTCATATTATTAAATTTAATGCTAATCAAAGTAATTGGGTAGGAACGAAAATGATACTGAGAAATGAGCCATTTTAAGTATTGGTCAGATGTTAGCACAACCCAGTTAACTCCTAAAGTTTTTACTTTAGGGAAATAATTTGGGACTGTTGGCTGCTACTGAGGCCGATTCAGATTTTTAGAAGAAGTGTCTAAGTAGATGCTGAATAGTATAGATATGGACAGTAATCTCCTGTGCCTTAGTTAGAAAGAAACATGGGCACACTTACACAAAGGCACATGTATCCTCCCCCTCACCCCTCCCTCCCTCCCATCCTCTCTTCCTCTCTTCTTGCCCCCTCCCACATACTTTTTATGAAGAAATACCATTCAAGTATGAAATAATGGAATTTTCTAGCTATGTTTGAAAAGGAGTTTTGTGTCTGTGTGTGTGTGCTCCCAGCAGGTAGGAGCAATGCATTAATTGCAGGAAATAACATTACACCATGTGGCACCATAACCATCAGGGAAGCCTGATTATCCACAGTCTATGGATGAAGACGTTAGAGACACACAACCTGCTTCTGGCCACACTGCTTGTCGGTGTTAGAACTAGTATTCACATCTATGTCTGCATTTCCAACCCCACCCCCACCCCAGGCTCCCAACCAGGCGGCTTTCCAGATGTACCTTCTTTTGACTGATTTCTATGTATCAGCCCCATAAAAGCCACAGTGCAGACTTGAAATTAAAACTCTTGGGCTCTACTACTGGTCTAGTAGTTCAAGGCAGAGTCCTCCAGAATCTATGTGCTTAGGAGAGCTGTCATGTTACATGCCACATGATGCTGCTAAGTCCAATATGTCACCCGAGAAAGGATCAAAAGTAACAGTAACTTCTCCAAAGCTGCAGGGCATCCATGACACAGGGCAACAGGATATCTGAGAAGAATCCCCTAGTGTGAGGATTCGGTACTGATAGGGAAGCAGTAGCCAGAGGTCTCAAACCACACCAATGGCTTATTGCAATGAACATTTGCAATAAAGGTACGTGGACAAAAGGGTGTACCGTGACACACTACATCTTCCATCGTAAGATGTGTCTTATGCTTTGCTTTGTTTGGTTTATTTTTAATTTTTGCTTTTCATTTCTTCTGTAGAGAAGGGCACAAGGGTGGAGGGTGAATACAAAGAGACAGGGCGATGAGTGGGATTGTGACACATGATGTGAAATTTACAAAGAAGCAGTAGAAAGTTATAAAAATGGGCGAGAGTATTTGAGAAAACTAACAAAATCACATGTACTCACACTTGTATGCTTGTGTTCTCCCTCCCTCTCTCTCTCTCTCTCTCTCTCTCTCTCTCTCTCTCTCTCTCTCTCTCTCCAATCTTCCTTACTCACAGATACAGCAATGTAATCTCATGCATCCCAATCTCATCCAAGGGCAGTGGTTGTTATTTCTTTGTGCATCCCAGTGCCCAAAGCATGTCTGATGTAAAACTGATGCTGTAAGTATTTGCTAAATGGGTGGATGGAATTCATTCATTTCCTTGGCAAAGAGCTAAACATGCAAATAGATTGGGTCTCTGGTTCTATGTTCTCTAATTCCTGTGTAATTTTTTAAATGGTTAAAGCCTGATGCAGATGTTCTGATTCAGCAACGTGTAGGGCCTTTTCACAGCCCTGTAAACTTCCGCCTCAAATTATTAATGGAAGTTGAAGAAAAAACATACCACAGTTCAATTCAGATTTGGACTCCTCAATCCCTTTGGCTCATTTCCTCCCAAATTCATGAGTTCAGGAGAAGCTTGTCAATTCTCTGAACGAGACGACTGTGGAAAACCAATTTATGAATCCAATCAGAAGGAAGCAGAAGTGATTCCACTGGTTTGATGGATGTACCTCAACGAATTGCTGCCTCCCTTGGAAGCTGGGAGCTTGGATGAAGTTTGAAGAGGGGACATAAGAGATCTATTTATGATGCCATATGACTCCCAAGTGCATGGACCCAGAGGTGGGAAAGCAGCAGCCTGCATCCATTAGCATCGCCAACATCTGTCCTCCTTTCCAGCCACCTCCACTGAGGCCAGCTGACCACGATCTGTCACCAGATCTGGAACTCAGATGTCCCACTTGAGCAGAGCATCTGTAGCATCGGTATTAGAGCAAATCTTATAAGAGAAATGTAACTGGGGTAGAGAGAACATGTAGGATTTAATTCATAAAACTCTCTATGATGGGTACCAGGTTGCTAAGGGATTCAGCATTCCACAGGATCAAATTTCATACTGCTAACCACATTATTCTAAGACAGGAGCACACTTAGGGTGGTAAGTTTTACTGATGTGTTCTTTTATTTAATCTTATACACTTCAAGTCTGTAGATTTTCCCATGCCTAGGTTTTGTCATTCAGGAACAACCAGCATGGTGTTTTTGAATTATATTGGTAAGGCTGGAATCTGAATAGCCATATCTAACTGATAGAGATGTTTATACTCAAAGAAGTTAAATAATGCATTCAGCCATTTAACAAGATCTAGCCTCCTCTGGGATAATTCTCACCCCAGTACCGTCTCTTGGACCTGCACAATCATGGAGACATTTCACCTCCACTTCCCTCTGTCCTTGAGATTTGCCAACTCCTGGTCTCCCTTACCTCAACTTGGGCACTCACATATTACATATCCCCTTCATGATTAGTCCTGCATCTTTTCTCTGCAAATCCTCCTCAAGTCTGGCGTCCGATATTCCATCTGCCCCCAGCAACCTTACTTCTCTTAGCTTCTGGATTAGGAGTTGTAGTTATTCCCATGAATCTTGGAGTTGCTGTAGGAAGAAAAAGCAAAGGGAGAGAGGACACCCTCTGATATTAGAGAACAGTGACTTAGGACATAATGGGTAATGGCAATAGCATCACAGAGAAGTGGCAGTGTCTTTGGGGATCGTACCAGTCAAAAGTTGCTAAGGAAAACTACCAGAAATTCAGGTATGAGCCAATTGCTGGGTTTTATGGACTAGTGGCTTAACTTCTCTGTTACTGTGACTCTGAAGATACAGAATGAGGAGAAAGAACAAGGGTGCTTGCAAGGGTGACAAGGATGGACTATGAGGTAAATTTTTTGGTTTTTTAAATGCTTCATAAACACAGATTTCCTTAGCCATGCTGTGAAAGAAGTGGCTTCTAGAAAGATACTCAGTGAGGAACAGTTCTGAAGAACAAGAGGTTAGGTCTTCCCCAATAGTCTGCCTCAGAATTGAAACCCTAAAAAAAACACCCCGACATTCTCACTGAGCCCTTTGCTGTTCCCAAAGCATGAACTTCACCCATTTCTAGTTAAAACCATCTTCAGAAAATGTTTTAAAGCATAGACTGCAACCTCCTTTTGCTGAGTCACTAAGGGCCACAGTCCAGAAGGTCTCTTAGTTCTGCAGTACTCAGGAAGTGACTCTGCTCATGGTTGTTGGCTGGCATTTGTGCTGGCCTGCTTTAATATCTAAAATATCTGCCTAGGTTCTGACCTGGAAAGCTGGGAGGTTTTGGTGTAGTGAGACTATCAGCCATGCCCAGTGAGAAAGAGAAGGTAAGGGAGGCACTATGCCTGGGCTCCTCTCTTCATCAGGACTGTACTTGCTGTCTGAACTGTTTCCAAAAGCCCTAATGATGAGCCTGTAAGCTGGTGATTGTTTCCCTTATTTTCTTTGAGGTAGAAACTCAGAGATGCTATGTGACTTGCTCAACACTGCACAGATCTTGAATTCTTATCTGTCAGCCAGCCACGCTGCTTTCTCCTTTATCATGTTGCCTCACACAGGAGGGAAAAGGTGGCAGAGAAAGTGGTGTTGGGGAATTTTGATTAAGGGCAGAGGATATAGCTCAGTGTAACCTGCTCTGAAATTCAAGGCCAGGTCTTAGAGATTTCCTGTCATCTGCCCCAGTTTTTGTTTCTGGAAAACAATTGTCAGGCAAGGTTGCATACCTTATATCTTCTGCTTAAGGAAGGTAACCTCGTGATTACCTTTGTGTCACAATTCACTGGAATGAGAAGGATATTCTTCAAGTTTTTCACAGCATATAACACATGTCTCATTAATTGGAAACAAATCAACCTGAGTCCCAGCACTAATAATATGAGTGAGATTAATGAAATGGCCTCACTGGGAACCCAACGGCCAGCATACACTCAGCCTTAAAAGGTACCCACTGTGCTTGGGCTTCAAAGATGAGCAGTCACATAAGAGATGAAGGGTGAGGCTGGGTAAAAGGAAAGGGAGGAGGACAGGAAGGAGGAAGATGAGGTGGAGAAGGAGGAGAAAAGGATGAGGAAGAAGAGAAATCTCCCATAGCCCTTCTCTTAGGACATGGGGAAGGAATGAAAAAGCATAGAATCATGATCCTTGGGATAAGAAATGGAGCCAAGGACCAGGCTGACCTGGGATACAGGCTACCAGTCAAGAAGAAAAGGGGCAGGGTAGGGAATGAGAAAAAAGAGCTAAATCTAAGAGCAAAAGAATCAGGCATAGTCATGGCCCTTTTCTGCCAGCATGGCATCCCTGAGTTAGACAATGATACAGAGATGTATAAGGAACTCATAGCTCATGTTTTAATGTCAAATCACACAATTTATGTCATTGTTCATTCGTTGGCTGACTCTTTTGCCCATTCATCCAGTCAATCAATAGTCAACATGGGGACTCTTGACTTGTTATAGCTGTATCCTTAGAGGTCTGCCAGAGTTTGACATATTCAGAGGCAGATGCTCACAACTAACCATTGAATTGATCAAGGGGTTCCCAATGGAGGAGTCAGAGTGAAGACTGAAGGAGCTGAAAGGGTTTGCGGCCCCATGAGGAGAGCAACAATGCCAACCAACCACAGCTCCCAGGGTCTAAACCACCAGCCTAGGAGCACTTAGGGAGGGATCCAGGGCTCCAGCTGTATATGTAAGGGAGGATGGCCCTGTCGGGCATAGGAGGGAGAGGAGATTCTTGGTCCCATGAAGGCTGGAAGACGTGTGTAGGGGAATTCAAGGGTGGGGATGTGGGGGTGGGGGGGTAGGTAGGGGCACATCCACAGAGAAGCAGGAGGAGGGGCGATGGGATAGGGGATTCCTGGGCAGTGGGGGGGAATGGGGAAAGGGGATAACATCTGAAATGTAAATAAAATATCCAATAAAAAATGAAAAAAAGACATTCAAAAAGAATACAACCAAAAGATATGCTAATGTGATATTCTGTTGTGAAAACGTAGAAAGTTGGAAATACATTGGAAGTCTGTTTTCTCGCATTAAACCATTTTGTTTCTATAACAGCAGAAAATGTTGTGCAGTTTATAATATACAATAGTCTAGGATCTGAGCACAAGCATTGTGAGATGCTTCCCGTGGCACTGGAGGTCCCTAGGGTTACTTGGTACAGTATGTGAGTGTATGTTCTGAGCTAAGTCAGCAAGGATATGCATGATAGCTAACATAGGCAAGCACTACCCACAAACCGCTGCATTTAGGCTTAGTCATTGTGTATCTAGAAATATTTTACTGCTTTGAATATTCCAACCCCATTCAGTGAGACCCCTATAGGGCGGCCAGACCCACAGTTTTAATAGGATGTGCTCATTTCTTCCCTGTTTTCTATTTAAGAGGGCTGTAACACTCATGTAATGACTTTTTTTTTTTCAGTTAACATAACCATCCCACAGAATAGCATTCTCAATCACAAAGTACAGAACCAGAAGAGGGAACATCTTTAATATCTGACATGATGTTGGCATCTGATAGAGTCTCATTTAATATAATAAAATATTGTTTTTGTTGGAGTCGTATATTACCTAAGTGCTGTTTTTAACTTGAAAAATATCATTTAAGCACAATTCCAAACTCCGTGGTTTTCAGTAGAGTAGGGTATTTTGTACAAATTAATATCACTTAAAATTATACAGTTTCTCTTTTTAAAGGTAGTTCCCCATGCACATTACTGTGGATCACAGTGATGGGGCACCTGGGTGGCTTTTCTACAGCCAGGGAACATTCTAGTATCTGAAAGCCTATTGGAGTCTATCTTAAGGAGACACGAGATCAGCACCAATTTCTTTTAATTACTTTAAAATAACAAACATTCTGAGAGGACATCCAGTCTGTCTATTTGCTCCCTCTCAGTTTAATTTCTGTTTAAAATTTCAGTTTAATCTCTGAGAGAATCCTCTTTGGAGTTCTTCCCCTCCACCTCCATATTCCTTCCAGCTTCAAGTTCTGCCTTCTGTTCCCTGTGGGTGAAGGATTTTCTGTTATCTGTGAGCAGAAGACAGTTTTTTTTAAAAAAAAAAAGTCCTCCTAAAGTTCTCTGAATCACTTATCTGATTCAGAGCCCCAGTGATGCTCAGCTCATATTTGATGATGTCTTGCTTAGTGCAAACTCTGAGTAAAAGGCTAAGTGCTGTGGGTTCAATCCCCCTCAGTCTTCTTTACAGAATTACACTGACTCATGATAGGATCAGAGAGGTCAGGGTTTGAGACCCAATTCTACTAATCTCCAGCTATGTAGCCTGAGAGGTTTTATATAGTCTCTTGGGTCCTTGATACCTTTTTCTGGGACATAATGATCTTGATGGCAAATGCTCATACTGTATTAACTGACATAATGACCACTAGATTTTTCAAAAAATGAGTGGCGGGTTATTTTTAGCTCCATCATCTAACATTTTTCCAAATGATATATCTGCCATGATTTCTTTTCTTCTGGGATGGATACATTGTTCACCATCATTGACTCTGGAACATTAGTTCTTTTTGAAAGTTGCAGGTGGAAAGCTGTAAGGTGGAAGGTGAAAGGATGGACTCAGAAGTGCCACAGTACCAACTCCCTCCACTGCTTTTTAATGCACATTTGACCATGGGCTTCCTTCCTCATTTCTCCTTACTAAACAGTGGGGAGCTTGTGGGTGGGCCTCATCAGAATGTTTAAATGCCAAAGGAGATAATATCATGACAGAGGACAGAGAAGAGAGCCCTGGTAAGTACCAACTAAACACCCAATTAAACAACAAAGCAGGTCTTGTTTGAAAGCCTAGCCACAGAAATCATGAGCTGGTGTCCAAGCAAAGCAGCCCAGGAAACAGAGCCAGCCAAAGTGAGAGCAGATGGAGAGGCTAATTCTCAATGGAATGGAAAGTGCAGCACCCAGGAACTCATATCTAGTTCTTGAGACCCACGTTGAAATCCTAACTAGTCTTAAAATATTCATTTCTCTTAGGATTGGAAAATGTGTTGGAGGTTTCTTCCCTGGAGAAGGCTGATCATCCCTGTCTTGACAAACATTAATTATATTCTTCTTGTGATAATCCCCCAATCCAGGTCAGCATGTTAACTGATATTGTCTGTCATTTTTTTAGGTCTTGTTTAGGGAACCATATTGTTGAAATCTTCCAGATGCAGCTTCCCTGCCATATATAGATGACGCTATCACATAGCAGACATCCTACCCTGGTTCTTTGGTTCTTACAATCATCGCATCCCTCTTCTGTGATATTTTCCAAGTTTTTGTGTATAGATTGTGTTACTGATGTATCAATTGGGGCTGGATACCCTATACTCAGTTCTCTGAAGTTTTGACCAGTTATGGATTACTCTAATGATCTCCATTTTTATGCAAAAAGAAGCTTCTTTGGTGAGGGATAAGAGTTACTTTTATCTATGAGTATAAGGATGAGTATATAGAATGCAGTCAAGAACAATACTGACTTAAGAAAAGTGGTGGTGCTATTCCATCACCTCATCAGCAATGGGGTAGTTGGCTAGGTTTGTAGTATCAGGCATGAATTTCCTCCTATTGAGTGGGTCTTAAGTCCAATTAGATGGTTGTTGGTTACCTCTAAGATATAAATGTCACTATTGCACCCTTGGGGGATATCTTACAATGCTGATTGATGTTGTGGTTCAGATGTTTTATAGCTGAGCAAGACTATTGATTGCTTCCTCCTACCCACCTTAGCAGCTTGCATAACACCTTCTGATACTGTGAGAGCTGGTATTCAGCAAGGAGTCTTCCAGGTCAGTTTCATCTCAATTCCTCCATGTCTGGGTCTGAAATGTGTTTTGTCTTCAGCAATAGGGCCTTACATTCAGGTTCTGTGAGGCAACCAAGGGCAATGGCAGTAGCTTATATTATTTTATGAGTCTCTTTGACTCTCCTGACCAACAACTTAAAGAAATGTTTCCCATGTCTAGCACTGAGGTTTTTGTTAGATTGCCTTTGTTGTATTTCTAGTTTGGCTTTACATGCTGTTCTGGGAGAAAAAGTTGTGGCTTAGCAATAGTGTCCCTTCTTTTGCCCCTGATCTTTGCTTGGCTTTGGATTTCTCTGGTCACTTGTAAAAGTGTCAGGTTGCTGACTACTTGGGAAAGTCTGATTGACAGCCTCATGAACTCATTTGATAGTCTAGGACCCATGCTATCAACTTAGCTCAGGGCACTGAGTACACAGCCTCTGACAGGCCAATCAGCTGATTTCTCTATATGCAGGGAAACATGGAGCATCCTCGTGATAAAGCAAAACCAAACAAACCCTGTAATGCTTTAGGTAGATTGTGAAAAATCATAGATGGCCTTCATTTCGATTAATTCTTCAATGTCTACAAATGCTTGGAATGGCTAGAACCACTTCCATTCTGGTTTGGATACCAGTACTGACGACAACAGAATGGTTGGCTCTGGCCCTGGGCATCTGTAGAGGGAATCCTCTTGCCATGGTGAAACACTGATGTAGCAGGATGTTTGACAAATGAGAAGCTGTGATTATTTGTATGAGAACTGATGGATGTGTGAAAGGCATGTTTATGACACCTATAAGAAATATAAACAGGAACTGGAGGGGGAGGACCCTGTTTCTCTGTTTACGCACCATGCTGTCTTCATATGTCAGCGAGTCCCTTCTGGAGTTTATACGTCAGTATGTTTCCATGGTGTTTGAAAGACATTAGGGAAGAGTTTAAAAAAACATAGATTTAGATCTCTCTATTTACTTATTCATCCTTTAACTTGATAAATATTAATTGCATTTCTATTCAGTGATAGAGAAGGGTTGAGATACTTAGAGAACAATAGAGAAAGAAGGAACAGAGGCCCCTGCCTTGGGAGCTTCTCCTCTTCTCAGGACTGCTCTGTTCTGGTTGAACAGAGATGTTAGCCTGACAGTTTTAGAAGCAGCCAGGATATCTTAAAAATTCCACTGGAGGAAAAGCAGCATATGTGCTCACTCAGGAGTCAGGAGACAGTGTCACAGGCTATGTGTACTGTTACCCAGATCGTCCGATGCTTTACTTACAAACATAGAGAAGTCCACGTTCATATCCTCACCTTTCTTTTTAGCAGCTGTGTGACATAAAAAGTCATATAATGAACCTTAGAAGAACGAGCTTCAGAATAAGGATGCTCCTGTGAATCTAACGGGATTTGTGGGTTAAATAAGATAACAGACATTCTTGTCCAAATAAGAAAAATAGCATGTGGCAGTCAATATTATGATCAGCTTTTATCTCTGAGGCATAGAAATTCATGTAAAATCCCAGATGTTGTGATATTCCCCTAAGCATATGTAGATAAGTACATATAAAGTTTCTTTTCTTTCCTTTTTTAAGAAAAATGCTACTTTTGAGTCAGAAGTACTCTTATGTCATACGAGATCCATGCTCAAGAGCTCATAAGATATGGATCCACAACTTCCTAGATAGATACATGTTTCAGAAGCCATGCTTCCTTTCCAAATTTCCTTTATTCTATGTGTCCTTGTCTTTGAAGTTCTCCAAATCTAAACTGTGAGAAATATGGTCACAAATAATTTCTTTTTCTTTGTGTTCTCAATTCCCTCAAGGATCAGGTCAAATGCTAGAATTTGCTTCTTGACTTACTTTATTAAACCAAATATACTTAGAGAATATTATTCTAGCAACAGATAATAAGGCATTAATTAAATATTTTGCCTCTTTGACATTAAATATTCTTATTGAAAAAAAATCAAGAAATATATTCTGATCATGCTTTTTTCTTCTCCAGCTCTTCCTAGATCTTCCCCACCCACCCAACTTTTCACCTTTTATTTATCTATCTATCTTTTTTGTTTAAAAAACAAACAAAAGCAAAAAGACCTGATAGGTGCTAGAGATGGTTTCTGTTAGGGGGACTCAGTCAATTCTTGGTGCCTTTTCTCAGAGAGAGGGCGAAACAAATATCCTCATTATATCATCTCCCTATCTTCTTGACCTCTCAGTGATACTTATTGATCAAATACACCAAGAAGCCATGAGGCACAGGAGGCCCTGATAAGATTCAGCAGCATCCCAGAACATAGAGTGCAGTTCAGGTAAGAATGAGCTCAGGTGACCTGAACATCCCCAGGTTGTCTACAGTAGAGGAGAATGCCTGTTAATTTGCCATCTAAGCCCCAAACTCAAGTTCTTTGATAAACAGGAAGCACTTGATATACATTGGAAAAAAATGAATGGATATAAGGGTGGTTGAAATAGATGAGTAATTCAATGACCAAATGAATGAATGAAAAAAAGATGGGCTAATAGTCCTCCCCACTGGAGGTTTTCAGATCAGCTTCTCTGAGACTCACCTTTAAACACTGTGTAATTAAAATATCCAGCATGCTTCTAAAGCCCTTGGTCCCTGGTGTGATTTCCACAGTCAGTTTGGATGCCTGTGTACCAGATGAAATTGCTTCCTTCATAGAAGAGATGAAGGATCTCCCACCTCCTGTTCCCAAGGCCTCAAATTCTGAATTAGGAGAGACATGAATTAATGAGTTCTTCACATAACAAGAAAAACCTCTTTTAATAACTGGGAGTTAAACAGAGTTCGGATCCCTGCTGATCTTATTGGCAAAATTAAATAAAAGTGACATTCTGCTGGCCCAAGCAAATTAGCAGCCAGTCCGTGTAAAGGCTCAGTTAACCCGAGACATTGTGTGATGTATTACCCATTGTTTGACGTACTTTCATAAGAGCAAGACAAGTGTCCCATCCTTTACACTCTGGTAATGTGCCTCATTGTTAAATTCAATAGGAAAAGCGATTCATACTGTGGTATGATTGAAAAGAAAATTGAATCCTTTTGATGTTATAAATGTGTCTATTACTGCGTGTGCACACAAATTTTCCATGGAAATTATGGTGAAAGTGGTGATTCTCCTGGAAAAATGCATTAGTGTTGACATGTTCAATTTTATCTGCATCAGAATATAAATACCCTTTAACCATGGTCAAATTGTGCGGAATGTATGGACTGCATCTGCATAAGTCACTTGTCTGTCCATCTGAGGGGGGGAAGGACACACCATATTGAACTCTGAGCGCTATCCTGGTTCACCATTTGCAGACTTAAAAATATGTATTACTAAAAGCATGGTGTAGGATTTGTGAGAAGGCTTTTCTAATTTCAAAAACGGTTTCATAAATGAGGGGTCTGTAATTTGGCATCCTGGATACACAAAACAAGTTAGAGAGCTCAAAGGCCTGGTAAGCACCATTGGAACGTCATGTTAACACTGACCACAAGGCCATCGCTAGCCTTGTACTGGCCAAGTACTCTCAGGACCTGCTTGTATTGCCAAGGAGCTTACTGTTCAGCTCTATTCTGTGTCTTCAGATGTGGATGGTAAAATTCCTGCCACCTACTTTTTTCTTCCCCAGAGTCCAATTGCATTTTTCCTCTTTGCTCCATGGTCCAGGTCCTCTTTGGATGTAATCTCTGTGGTCTTCAGTCTTCCTTCTTGCAAGGTAAGGGGAGGGACTCCATGTCCTTCAAAGTTATGCATGTGTTATGATCAGGCACATTATTTTCTGTTAGGTAACATCCTTACATCATTTGGGATCTTTTCCATTGCAAATGGTAGAAAAATGTAAACACAAATGGTTTAAAAAAGAATGATAATCACTGCTTAGTCCTCTCCTCTTCCCAGATACAAACTGAGGGGCCTATCTAGCAGAAGCATCACTCAAAAAACTTGGCCCTGCTCTGGCTTTTAGGTGAGTCGATCTCATTTATGGATACTTCTCCAGAGGTTAAGGTGTCTGTGTTCTGTGTTCAAATCCTTCCTACTTCAAGTGGGGCAGTGTACAAAACACCAATATAGTTCTGAGCAATATTCCTATTGACCTTAAGAGCCCACCATTCTGTATCTTTACCTGACAATTTCTGCTACTCCTTAGCCAACTCCTCCCCTTCCGTTTCTAAGACTCTACCCCAGGCATCCATGCAACATGCCACACAACCTAGACAAGCTGTTGCTTTCTAGGACCTTAATGGAATTACTGGCAGTGCTTTGGCCACCCTATACCCCTCACAATAGTGGCAAGAGCATAATGTGTTCCAGTTGGCTCCTCTGGGGTCACATCCCTTCACAGAGGCAGCTCAGGCCATGGCATAGGAATCAAGAGTGGGAGAGCAATAGTTGCTTTAAGAACAGATATATTTCTGTAACAGAGAAGAGTTAGCATGCATGGGAGCGGGCAGGGCAATATCTGCTGTAATGTGTTTATGCAGCAACTCCCACTGCCTGAAATACCCACCCCCCCTTCCTTATCAGTGGTGATCCTTGCTTCCCTTTTAAGATCAACTCAAACAACCTGTACTCGTGGAGCCTTCCAAACAGTTATCTGACTTCTGTATTTACTGAGCTCACAGCACTGTCAGTAATTCCCTTAAGGCTTTAGACAGTAAAGCATTGTCCAGGTGATATAGTGTGCCTTACAGATGTCTAGGGTCTCATGGGATATCAGATCAAGAGCTATCTGCCTGAGTTTGACAGTTGACCATTAGCCAGGATATTCCCAGTCAATGCTTTCTGACTCAAAGCTTCCAGGGGCAGGGCCAGCTTCCCCACAGACCTTATATTCACCCTCCTATCTGTTTACTACTTTTCTCAACTCTCTTAGCATGTGCAACATCCTAGATAGGTTAGCTTCCTTTGGCTTGACCGCCATTTCTTCTCTTGGTCATCCGTGCTTCAAGATAGAATTTACTTATCTTTCCCTGTTATCACTTCTTTATCTGTTCCCTCTGTATCCTGGCCTTCTGTACCCACCATCTCATTCTGCCTTTTGTGGCTTTCTGTAGCCTACAGGCCTACCTTGGAGCTAGCTAGCTCCAAGTCCACATATTGGTATCTGCACCTTCCCCTTTCCACCCATCTGTCACTCACTAGCGTCATCCCAGTAGTGTCTGGCTTATTTCCGATGAAGCAGCTGTAGATAAGGCTAGCTGTCTAGTTGTGTGCCATTAGCAATGATCTGAAGTTACCAGTACACAGTATCTATGGACTTAGTAATGTGGGGTCAGACATAGATCTTATTTCCAGATATGTTGCTGCTTAAGACATAAAGGGCAGCTTTTGTTCTACATACCTGTTTATTCAACCTATACCAACCAACCCTCTGCTATCCACAGATAGCCTCTGCTCTGCCTCCTTATATCCGTCTTTAATTAAGGCCATATGGACTTGCCAATCTGATGGAGACATTTTTCTCAATTGAGGTTCCCTCTTCTTAGATGACCCTAGCTTATGGTAAGCTGACAAAAATACAACCATTTCAAAGGTGAACTATGGCCATGTCTTTTCCTACCATGTGTCACTGGTCAGTTACTTATATTTTCAGAGTTCCATCTGTCAGGTAAAAATGAGAACATCTATTCTATGCTATACAGTGATACTGGGTGTAAACGGTGAAGCATAAAACAAGCCTCTCTAAGCAGTCACTGCTCCCTTCTCTAAGACAGTTGTTGGAATGTGAGCTTACCCTGCTGTCCCTTTCCTGAATCATGATTCACCTGAATCCTTGGGCTTCTAGAGTCACCAGTCTTCTGGAATTGGGCTGTCTTGTGTCGCCTTTGTTTCATGTCTTCTATAGCCAGAGGCCAGGGGCATATCTGGTATCAGCATAGTTATCTGGACACAGAATCTTTTTTTGCTGTCACTATTCCTCACTAAGACTAACCAGAGTATCTTCCTCTTGCCCAGCTTGGTTCCATTCTAATTAATTTGACCTTTTGCACCCTGTGAACCTGGCTGGACCATCTAGGGCATGCAGCCAAGTCTCAGAGGAATCATGACATATGCATGTCACAGTTTCCCTTGCCCAGAGATACTGTGTAAATATCCAACTTTTTCTGTTCCTTGTGTGGTATGGTACAGGGGCCTTTTCCTATTAAACACAGACAATTCAACCAACAAACAAGTCCTCCTTTGTGGCATTTCTTTGATTTCCCCTCCCCTTTCTCCTTCCACAGAGTAGCCAGAAGTCCCTGCCTCATTTCTGAATTTACTATGTGAACACTGCCTTGTAAATTGTTCAGAATCCAAATCTGGGTGGGATATTTACCCAAAGCGAATTATGGTTGGATGTATTCCTATGTCAACATGTGCCACGCTCGTTTCTTATAAAGTAGTTCATTATTCTGTGGGGCATAAATAGTATTACCAGATTGATATGATTAAAGCTAGTGAGTCATTAATTAGCATCTAATTAAAAGAGATGAGATACATACCCATGTACAGTAGCTAATGTAATGTTTTCCCTGAAAAAGAAATGACAGTGTACAGCAATTGTGTTTTCAAAGAAACCACACCAAGCCACATGTTCACTTCTCTGGGAATACAGGACCAAGTCTGCCTTGGGGTGTTAGAAAATTGAATTTGGTCCCTCCCAAAGATATGAGTGCCAGCATGGCATCTTTAGTCAAAAGAAGCTGGCTTAAGTTTTGTGTGATTTCCAAAAAATTATCAACAGGGAAGCCATCAAGGCAGCTTCCTGGGGCATGAGCTCAGACTTTAATTTGGCATCTCTTGTTCAGCAATCTACCGTGTATCAACTCCTGCTGCCAATCCTCACATTCCTTACCTAACTCAATTTCACATGGCCACATCCCTAGTTTATAAAGGAGAAAGCCAAACCTCAGACAATACTTAGCTACTGCCAGCCTGACAACTGTAAAATTCCTGTTAAAAACACCAGGGCACACTCCAGCTTCCTTGGGCCATCTAAAACCTCTGGGGCTTGGTTTTGGCATCTCCAGGCAGCCTCTTCGTAAGAGGTAATGCCTACATTTCCCTTACCTCCACGGTCTTTGCTAAGTGTCCCTCCTAACTTGATATATCCACATCCAACGTAGCTGTCTGCATTTAAGAGAGTCTTAATTTCCTATGCATGGAGTTAACAAAACTCCATTCATGCCTTTCGGGATTCTGAGTGATTTACACAATAGTTCCCCAAGTGAGGGACAAACTAGGCTACAGTGAAATTCCTCTGTGCAGACATTTCTGTCATAGCATCTCATTTATGTGGGCATTGCACCTACTTTAACAGTAATAGAACTTCGGTCCTTTCCATTTTTCATGGGTTTAGTGTACAATTATTAAGGTCTCAGGTGATAACGGCAGCAGACAAAAACAACTATTTCTGAAAAAAGAAGCAGGGTGGAGATGAGAAGTGTGCAGGTCAAAATGTCAAGGGGAGTATTCATGTTTCACATTGCTTGTGTACTCATGTGTATCTTATGGAATAATAAAAGTAACGCACTCATTCCCTTAAGAGGAATCTAGGCTATTTATAGGAAGGATAAGTAATAAAAAGAATAAAAGCAACTATCTTACCTGGGATAAGCTGCTACTGATATTTGACAGTCCTCTTGTACTCCATTTTCATTAAATTATTATTTAGAGATCATGATATTCTATACGAATCGTGAATTCTTATTGTGTTTAGTATTTGGAAATACACTCATTCCCACTTTTAACTGTTTCTGTTGATACAAGCTCTAATTATGGAATCACATTCCAGGGGAGGGATGAGCTAGCCTTTTCCTGCTGTCGGACATGTATGGTTTTAATGTGTTTTCAGTATACATATTGCTGAGGAAGACATCTGTTCTTAATTGGAGAGTTTAAATTATTTATATCACTTGTCATGTCTGATCTATTCATTTGTTCTTGTCCTGTTATGTTTATTATATTTGATCTTCCCTTTCTGTTTCTTTTGGACCATCTTCTCTTTCATTTATTTTTCTCTATGGTCATTTTGAAGCATACTTGGTGTTTTTAGCTCTACTAAATATTTCCTTTTAAACTTAACATTTAACAGTGAAGTATTGAAATTTGTAATCTTATTTCACTGGTACAATGCTGAACAGCCAGTCCTGCTGTGGAATCTGCTACTGAGTTTTCCATTTCAGTTGCATCACTTTTGTTTCTACACTCTCAATTTCCCCCCTTCATAGACTTCATAGAGTCCAGTTCTTTAAGTCTTTATTAGCTCAGTTGCACCAGGGTTTTAAAAGATATTCTTTAGTAAGGAAGGGAATTGCCTTAGTTAGGGTCACTATTGCTGTAATAAAACACCATGGCCCAAGCAACTTTGGGGAAGAAAGGGTTTATTTCACTCACAGTTCCATATAACAGTTCACCATCAGTAGCAGTGAGGTTAGGAACTCAGGCAGGGCAAGGACTTGGAGGCAGGAGCTGATGCAGAGGCAATGGAGGGCTGCTGCTTACTGGCTTGCTTCCCATGCATTGCTCAGCTTGCTTTCTTATAGAACATAGGACCACCAGTCCAAGGATGTCACCACCCAATGGGCTGGGCTCTTCCCCATCAATCATTAATTAAGAACATGTCTTACAGCTAGATCTTATGGATGTATTTTCTTAATTGAGGTTCCCTCCTCTCGGATGACTCCAGCTTGTGTCAAATTGACATAAAACTAGCCAGCACAGGAGTGTATTAATTTTTTATTTATAAGTTTTGAACCAATGATAATAGGTGGACATGAGTATATAATTTACTAAGAAAGGGGCTTTATATAGGTTTAAGCACAGGCTTTAAGACACACAGGAATAAGAGGACAGTTTGCATACCCAGAGAAAAGCAGACGAAGTATAATTACATACAGAATGGAGTCTTCCATTTATAATTATGTGCCAATGACTGTTAATATAGAATAGAAGCATATATAGCCTCTATTCCTATCAATATAAAAATATTCATTTCCAGAGGCAACCAGTGACACTTATATGAGTATTATCTAAGTTATTTTCCTCCATTTTAGTGGTTTTGCCTTTTTAAAATTACATTAACATACTTCTATGCTTAATTGCAATTAAATGTTATATGCCTACATGTATTAATGCACAATTTTATATATTCCATACATTACATATTCTTGGCTCAAAGCTTATTTCATTTAGTGTAATATCTGTGAAATTCATTCGTGTTATTGCATGTATCAGAGATTTGTCTCTGATATTATCCCATTATATTTTTGTTTATATATCCATCAGTTGGCAGACAATTATGTTGTTTTCCAATTTGGGACTATTCTGAATGAAGTGTCTATTAATATTCTTGAGCAAACATTTGTATAGACCTTGGTTTTAATTTCCTTTGAGTAAATGCCTAGGAAAGCAACAGCTAAGTCATAAGGGACATGTTTGTTTGGCTTTATAAGAAACTGCTAAAATGTTTTCCAAAAGATGCTGTACAGTTACTCACTCCTATGAGTATTTCTGAGGATTCTGGTTTCCCACATATTCAAAGAGAGGAAACCTACTTATATTTTGAGTTTTCTGAGAGAGACTTCTTTTAAAAACCACGAATGTGTATTGAATATTTCAAACTTTTTTCTGCAGCTATTTAACTTATCATGATTTTGTTCTTTAATTTATTCATGAGTTTCCTTTAGTCTGTTAATTATTATTTTAGTGTTAAATAAACCTTATGTTTCTAGAATAAATCCCACTTGGTCAGGATATGTTGCTATTTTTGTATATTGCACGAATCAATAATATTTTATTAATAACCTCATGTCTTTGTTTATTTGTGTGTATTTCCAGAAATGTCTTTTTTCCAAACATGTAGTTTTGGGCATATGAAATGATTGAGGATATCTTCCCTTCATGTATTTTCTTAAGAGATTAAATGAGTGCCATTATATCTCAATTATATGCTGCTATAATCCACCAGTGAAATTATCTAAGTCTTAATTCTTCCTTTAACAGTGTTCTCAACAACAAAAAGTGATTCATTTAATGATCAATGATAGGGTTATTCCAGTATTTCATTTATATTGATCTTGATTACTTGAATCAATTCACCCAAGATGTCAAAATTATTGACATAAAATCTTTCATGACACCCTCCTGCCTTTTAAAAATGTATGGGATCTGTATTGAATATCCCTGTCTCTTTTGATTTCAGTAAGACTGTGAGGATGTATCATTTCTTTTGTTCCATTTAACTAGAAGTTTAACATTATTTTGATTTGTTTTAATTTCCACCAATACTAACTTTAGATTTTATTGTTTCTCCCATTGTTGACTTTTCCCCATCCCTGATCTATGTTTTTATCTTTATTTTCTTCTCTCTCAATTTGATTCAATTTCTTGTTTGTCTAACTTCTCCAAGGTGGGAATTTATGATAACTTATCTGTGTTATGGTCTGAATACTTATACTCCCTATTCATATTTTGAAATTCTAATTACAAAATAATGGTATCAATACATGGGGCTTCTGGGAGATGTCTAGATAGTAGAGATTTTATTAAAGGGTTTGGTGTCTTTCATAAAGGATAGCTTGGGAAGCAACTTTACCCCTCTGTCATGTGAGGACACAGTGAGTAGAACCATTCTGGGAACCATACTGGCCGTAGACCCTCCAGCTTCAGAACTGAGAAACAAATTTCTGCTGTTTACGAGCCACTCACTCTATGATAATTTGTTATAGCAACCCACTCGAATAAAGTAAGACAGCTTGGGTAGAATTGTTTTGTTACGTACCTGTGTTACAGACAATATTTTTATATTTTTCCATACGTACCTGTGTTACAGACAATATTTTTATATTTTTCCATTTATACATGTATACATTTATATAATATGCACCTAAACATATATGACATGGCATAGTACAACATCTCAATACCTATAACAAAGTTTAATTATGGTAATTGGTGTACCCATCATCTCAAATATTTATAATTTCTTTATGTTGGAAATACAAACTCTCTTGTGTTAGTCAGCTTTTTGTGACTATAACAAATGATGGTAAGTAATTGAGATGATTAACTTATAATGGAAACAGGCTTCTTTTAGGGTTTTCAGGATGTGATATGGTGGACACACTGCTCTTAGTACTTTTAGGGGGTTAGATGTGCCAGATGGCAGAAGTTGGGAGTGAATTGGCAGTGCTATACTAGTATTAGGGGTTTGTGGTTTACTCTGTTGGACTGGTCCTTCCTAACTTTCCTTTGTTCATCTGTTCCTCTCATGAAATTTATTCTTTGCTGCTCTCTCATGATTGAGACTGTCTTCCTTTTTTTATGCAGCACTTCAGCGGTGTTCACAATGTGGTCATAAAGCATGTTTGTCTGTGTTTGCCTTCAATTGTCTGCATTTCTCCATCAATTTTAAAACACAGCTTTGCTAGGCATGGCCATCATGTTTGGAAGTTATCTATTTTCAAGGTTTAAAAGAAATCATCTTATACTTTCCTGGATTTCCTGCTAGTGAGTGAGCTGCAGTTTACCTCCAAGAACTGGTGTTTTTCTCATAAACCTTTTTAATACTTACTTTGTAATTTTTTGACATCCTGACTTTACTGTGTCATGGGGGCATGCATTCCGAATGTGTTGTGTCTTTATGGGCTCTTAGATTTGCTCTTCTAGTCATATCCAAGACTTAAGTAGTTTTTTTTTTCATTATTGACCTTTATGTATAGTATTCCATCAACCTTGTTCTTCATGATATTGGGGGAAGGGTAGAGCACAAGGCTGAATCTGCTTTCCACTCAGCTTTTTATTTGATTCATAAAGTTTTTCATTTCCATCAATTGTACTTCTTTAAAAACTCTATTTCCTGGTTTTATTTTTCTTCCATGTTGGTGACTCTCTCATTTATTTTGCTGACTTTCTTCTCCCAAAATGATTGTATCTACTCATTATATTCTCTTTCAATCTCCACATCTTTCTCACACATGGACTTCTGACATCTTCCACTGCCCTTCTGCCTATTTCAGTGTCTTTGCATTGAGCAGTTGGGTAATTGCACTTCTTTGGGGAGCCACTGAACCTTGGACCTTCATATTTCTTGTGGTTTTATCCTTGAGTGTGCAATCACTTGGTTTGTTATTTCTTCTGCCTTTTTATTTGAGGTTTTTTTTTTTAATTGAGCAGCCTAATTGTGTAGTCTCAGTTTGCAAAACCACTCAGAGAAAAGAAAAGAAATCCTCCTTTCCGCCATCACTCTGAAGCTGTGTTCAGCTTACTTCCTTATCAGGGCACCAACGATTTCCCCGTGTTCTTGTTATCTTCTTCTTTCCTTTGTGGATTTCTGGAGCTCTTGCTTTGCTTAGCTTCACTTC
>NW_021604749.1:3460372-3542179 GCF_004785775.1 Grammomys surdaster | reverse complement strand
TCCCTTCCCCTTCTCTTCTCTCCTTTCTTCTTCTTTTTCTTTTTTTTATTATTATTTTTTATTCTGGCTCTCCCTTTAGCAGGCCACATGAAGGCAACTTCTAAGTCACAATTTTACTCCAAAGCCTGGATTCCTTTAACTGGGGATGAGTTTCAGAACTAACAAGGGTTGCTTTATTTATGGGCTGTTATCAATGAGTAGTTCTACAGATGTCCCTGCTGTGTTTGAGGTTTTTGGAACTCTCCTTGGAATTTCCATTTCTTATCAGTCACTTTGTTCTTATTTCTTTATTTTTTTACACTTTTGAGAGCATATCCAGACCAGACCCATCAAATACTTTAAAGCAAATGTCAGGCTAGAGGCCCTGAGTTCCTTTTACTCTTGGTACCCTGGCCACTCTATCTTGATTATCCTGAGAGCTTACCATTCTAATTTTTTGTCTTCCGGGAAAATGAAACTACCATAAACAATATACTATCATTTTCTGCTCACTGGTTATGTTCCATATTCTGAACTGGGAAATGCCTGCCCCCAGAGAAAAAGAAACAATGATTAGGTGACTTTAATGTGTTTCTCTCCTCTTAGAGGCCATATACACCAAGGTTCTGGCTGCTTTGGCTCTTCCCTCCTGCTCTCAATAAGTTACATTTCTTTTGTGTATGCATATCTAACCATCTTTGTAGATATTCTTCCTAGCAGAGTTATAGCAGAGACTTTTCTATCATAACCAGAAGAATTCTGTGCTTTCATTTTATTCATTTAATTTTTAAAGGAATTATTGGGGCTGAAGAGATGATTCAGCAGTTATGAGTACTTGCTGCTCTTGCAGAGGACCCAGGTTTGGTTCCCAGAACCAGATGACAGTTCATAACTACCCCTAACTCCACTTTCCTCTTATGGTCTCTTTGAGCACTAGAAATACCTGTGGTTCACATACACACAGAGAGAGACAAACACATACATACATAAAGGGAAATACTCACACACATAAAAATAATGAACCCTTAAAGGGCTATTTATTGTTCATTTATATGTATCTCTGTGTGTATGTGTATGTGCATGTGTGTGCAGGTGTCTGTGGATGTAGAAGGTGTTGCTCTGTAGCAGGAATAACAAATGTTTCTGAGCCACTCAATAAAAATGCTTATAACCACACCCCAGTGCCCTGGGAGAGAAGAAAGTGCTCTTGACTGCTAAGCTTTTGTTTGCTTGCTTGTTTGTTTGTTTGTTTGTTTTAAAATGCATCCTTAGAAATATACTATGAAAGAATTTTTAATTATTTCCAACCTCTGATGAAGATGGACAATGCAGGTTTTTATCCTTCTTTTACCTGGTGCCACTCATTTTAATTGGTGTAATACGATAATTTTACCCAGTTAATTATTGTTAATTTTATAAATTAAGACCCTTCTCTTTCAAGAATTATTTATGATGCTCTCACTCTGTTCTGGAACCATATTTGCCACAGTTACTTAGAATAAATTACGTCCTTAAATGCTTTCAGTTGCTCATTACCAGTTCTTCCACACCATGACTTTACTATTTATGAGTTTTAAATTTTGATTCATTTCTTTTTCAGCTGGCTGAAGTAGATTTTGAAGTCATTTTTCAGGAAGAATGTGTGAGTCAAACACTTGGTGAGACTTTGCATAAGAGATTATTGGTCTGCTGACTTCATATGTGACACACAGTTTTCAAATGTTTGATCATTTATATAAATAATAAATACATTCTATGCTTTCACCAAAGTATTCTACTACATAGAAGGAGTAGAGCAGTATGCAAACTGTGCATAGTTGATCTTCTATCAAGTTTATACTCTGTAAAAGAAACCGAAGATTAACAGCTAATCCCATAACTAATTCTGACAATTGCCATGTCAAAGGAGAATCATGGATTTCTGTCCTAATCACTAAGGGAAATGGTCTCAAGGATGTATTGTTGTCAGCTTGACTTTTCTATTTAAAATCACACTGATGGTGTTTTATAGGATTCAGAAAGGGTGAAGGGGGTAGAGAAGAGCCAACCAGAACACAGTTTGTTGTTGAAAAGAATCCGTGGACAGATGGAAGTGTCCTGGGCTAGACTGGTGACTGCAGAATCTGTAGATATGATGAAGATAATGTTGAAGTCACCACCACCACTACTACTTCTTCTTCTTCTTCTTCTTCTTCTTCTTCTTCTTCTTCTTCTTCTTCTTCTTCTCCTCCTCCTCCTCCTCCTCCTCCTCCTCCTCCTCCTCCTCTTCCTCCTCCTTCTCCTTCTTTCATTCAATGAACACAAAAATACATTAACTAATTATGTCAACTCTACATTGAAATTCTACAGAACCCAATAGTTTCTCACCATTTGCTCCTTTCTTCCACAGCACAAGTCATCATCTTCCCTGGGATATTGTGGTGCCTTTGAGATGAGTGCTCATCTGTGAAGTAGTGGACTGTGAGAGGCAGCTGGGTACCTGGTCAACTGCAGGCTTTAAACTCTGGAGACCCTAAAGGGATGGTAGGTGTTCAGCCCCTTGCTCCTGGGCCCTGGTTTCTTTCACTTAACTTTAGCCCCTACCAAAGAAAGGTTTCTGGCCTTCGGTCACAGAGCTCAGGTAGAAGGTATGACTATAGGCTGCAGAGCCTCAAGACATCTCCATATTCATAAGTTACCCAAAGGCCAGAGGGTGTAGACAATTAAGCATTCCTTCCCAGACCCTCCTCCTACTTGCAAAAGATATTTAACCTCAGGCCTGCCCTGAGAACATGCGGTACAGCTTCATCCACATTCTGCCATGACAATAAACGTTTTAAGATCGTGGACTTCCTCTTGTCCCATAGAGGGGGCCTTCAACTAATGAGCCACCACCTAATCTCCCTCCGAGGACCTCTCAGCGTTCCAGCCACGGAGCCACCAACTCAAGCATGGTAGCCGAGCCAGCTATCTCCCAGCCAAGCGAGTAGCCATGACCAAGAGTCTCATTTCCCCACAGGGCACCACCGGAGCTCATTTTCTCCCCCTCACCACATCTCAGTTCTTCTGCGGCCTCTCAGCAGCTCCTGGGAGTCCAAGGGCTTGAGACCAGCTGATCCCTGCCTGTCTTCTTGTCCTGGGGTCCCCAACCCAAGAGCTCACCCCTGCAGAACTTCAGACTGGGATCTCCTCATGCCCGGAGTGGAACTCTGTGGCTTCCCATAGCCGGCAGCATGGAGTGAATTCAGTAGAATTCTGTGCTTTTGCCCCCTTAGCTGTGACTCCAGCTGCCTGGGGCAGCAGACATGCAGGACCCACAATCCAGCCCAACAGGACCCATGCCCATGCTCGAGCTACAGCCTCACACTCATCTGTGGATTACGCTCCGTCACAGTGCCATCCTTATAAAGTAAAGACTATGAAATCGTTCCAGAGCTCTGTTTTCTATGCACTGAGACTGAGTGCAAGCCACAGTTCTAACAAGAGCAAATTTGACCTTGCTGTGTTATTTCTGACACAATCTTTTTCAGTTTTGGTCTGCCTTTGAAGTCCAGAAATCCCGACCTCCTTCTCATTCCCCAGTTATGTGGCATCCTTTGTACTTGCTGTTTCATTTGCCTGGAACCGTCTCTTCTTAAATCCTTGCACAGCTCATCCCCTCAGGTCACTCCAAACTCTACTTAAATATCTCCTTGAGACATCCACACTTACTGCCTTAAGATAATCTTATTCTAGTCTCAGTTTTCCTGTCTCCTGCTATATCTTTTGGTGCAGCACCGTCATATTGAATTGCTTAGTATATATTTGGTGGTTATCCATTTTCTTAACTAGAATGTCAGCTTCCCAAGGGAAAATTTATTTTTCTGTTTGTTGTAATTTAATTCAAAATGCCCATCATGGAATCAATGAAGTTGACTTCATTGTGAGGAAAGATGTTTGTATTTATCAGCAAGTTTGCTAGGAAGCCATTTTCTTGAACAGGGAGTTTGAAGAGAAGGTATATGAGAGTGACTATAAGTTCAGGGTTGGACTCAGTGAGTTCAAATACCCAAAAGACATTGAGTTGAGAATGTCTAGTAACCATCTGAATATATGGACTCATAGATCATCAATCACAGAGAACACAGCATCCCAATTTCCACTTTACTTGGGACTTTTCCAAATTTAGCCCTGAAAGTCTTGCATCTTAGGCAGCCCCTTGGTCCAGATCCAGCCAGGAAGACTGGTCAGCTATAGTCAGTCAGAATATCTGTTACTGAAGGTGTGTTAAATGGCCTGTTGATGAGGTCATGACTATGACATTGGTTATAGTGAAACCTTGCATACTTTGTATCTTTGAAGAATTTTTTATATTTAGAATACTCTGATGGGCTACTGTTCTTGGTTTGTTCTTTACGTAGTTTACCAAAAAAATTAAAATAAAAAAGTAATTTTGTACCTCAAAGTCATGAAGATATTCTATATTTTCTTCTAGAATATTTATCACTTTTCATTTTTCAATTATACTTAATCTTCTGGGAGTCTCTTTTCCATAATGAACTACAGTTCATACTTTCTTACAAGTCAGATGGCTATGTATGTGAAAGTTTTGTTAAATCTTTGGTTGCATTACTTTGTCTGTCTTTGGCATAACACTAGACTTCCTCAACTTCTGTGACTTTACTTGTTGATCTTTGAGGCTGCACATACTCCATAGCTGTGTGATTAGGATGCTGGCAGTGTATACAGGAGCTTCCAGGGCTGTTATATCTGAAAGCAGATGTAAGGTGACAAGATGCAAGGATCTACTCTGCCTGTGTGAACCCCTTTTCTCCTGGGGTGACCCAAAGTCTTTCCCAAAGATTATAGGTCTCCTGTTCGTGTCCTGCCTGTATCTGCATGCCACTTTCTCATCTCCCGTAATCCGTTAAATCCTCAATAGACCTTCCGGTTCCTTAGTGTTTCCAGGCTTGTTGCACCACAATTCTGCTTATTGCTTTTCTCTGGAACTGTCTTCTCTACAATGTTGCATAGCATGAGCCTCATTATTCAAATTTGAGAACAGGCTCCTCTCTCTAATCACCTTCCTAAGTAATTTCCCCTGCCCTTTGATCACATTCTAGCATGTTATTCTGTGTAATCAGAAGACTTCTGTTATAAGGAGAAGTGTCTTCTTTTATTCGGCATGTTGTAGTTCTACGTCCACTAAAGTGTAACTTTCTATGGCTTTGTGTGTCCTGTCTGTTGCCAGCATCACCACAGGATGTGTATCTCCTAGAGTAGTGAAGAATGGTTTTGAGCACAAAGAATATGCTCAGTACATATTGGGGGGGTGGATTACCTTGCTTAAATTCACTGCTGTCACTACCATCGCGGGGTCTTTTTCCTCTTCTTGGTGAACCTTTTGAGATATTAAGGAACAGAAATCACTTATTTCTGGAATTTTCACTTGTAGAAATCAAGTTAATTTAGTGCTCCCATCTATTACAGAAGATGCATGGTTTGTTATATGATAAATTTGTCAACAGTTTGTGTTTTCTCCCTCCCTCCTTTCTCCCTCTTATTTCTCTATCCCTCTGACTCTCTATGTCTCTAGGCATTTCAAGAAGCATGCTTGGACTCCATACCCAGCCAATCATAACTTGGAGACTAGGGAAATATCTGTCACATTGAATGTTGAATAAAAGGTGCCCCAAGTGAAGGACCCCGGTGTGCTTGGGTCTTGGAGGGTGAAAGGATCAAACACTGATTCCTGGGCTGGATTTATGGCTCTCACTTTCACTGCTTTCTGTCACCCACACTCTCAGGGCCTTTGTAAATCACTTGGCGTTACACCTCCACTTATACAATTTTATGGCTGTCCTTTTAGGGCCACATAAATCAAATCCTGAATCATGTTATTAGCAGGGGCTATTTTTTACTCTTCTGTCAACAACCTGATATTTTAATTCACTTTGGACATTTCTGGTTCTATGTGTAACCCTTCCCTTGGATGTTAGATGCTCATGGAAAGATTTGTTGAAAAATGACATTGGGGGAGTTGGAACATCTATCAGACAAAAATAGATGTAGAACTGTAAGGCCAAATAAGAGGAACCTACCAGCTTTGCACTGGCTGTCAACCTTAACCTTGACAACCAGGAGGCCTCCTATATTAGCTAAGGGAATGACACAAAGGACGTAACCCAGACCATTACTAGCAGAGAAATCTCAACTTTAGGGCAGAATTTAAAACTCATTCCACCATGCAAAACACATTTGAGTTTGCATTAATGAGGAAATATGGAGAGAGCAGAGGTTGCTTGTTCAGTTGTGGCAGAGCTAATAGCACGATGTGTTATCAACTCAGGACTTTTAACATCTTAAAGTAATTTTAATCACAAAAATATGAGAAATACAATTATTTATAAAACATTCCTCATAGCTTGATATGGTGTTCATAGCTGTGCGTGTCCTGACAAACAGCAGGTGGAAGCAGGCAAATCAGAGTTAAGGTCAACCTGGGGCTACCTGAGACCCTGTTTGGATAAACAAAGAACTCATATCCCCATCATTAAGAATTAAGAGTGGTTACCTTTGGCATACAGTCTTGCCTGTCCTTTCATTTCTATACTTTCCCTTTTAAAAAACTTTTCATATACAGTTTCTTTCCTCCACAGATGAATCTCAAAAGTTTAGTATTACCTCTTATGCACAGGGGATAAATTTCAAGATTAATACCGGATATCTGAAGTCATTGCAATAATGAACCCTGTATGTGTTACATCTTTTCCTGCATAGAGATTCATATGGCAAGGTTTAACTCATAAATTAGGCACAGGTAAAGATTAGCAACAATACTTGATAATAAAATAGGATAATTATAATAATACAATTTAATAAAATTATGTAAATACAGACTTTCTTTTTCTTTAAAAATATTTTTGACTTTCTGTGTCTTGGTATCTTGTCATGTATGTCTGTATGCTGTGTGCGTGCACTTGGAACCCACAGAGACCAGAAGAGAGCATCATATCTCCTGAAACTAGAGTTAGAGATGGTTATGGGCTACCATGTTGGTGCTGAGAATCAAACTCTTGTCTTTTGAAAGAGCAGCAAGTGTTCTTAATTACTAAACTTTCTCTGTAGCTCAGGCTTTCACTTTCTTAAATGTCTTTTGTGCTATATTCAATCTTCAGTGATAATGGGGGATGATATACTGCTTAGATGATGGACAATGTTAGGTGAATGATATACGTATTGGGGTACAGCATCAGGCTGACCCAGGAGTGTGACTTGAGCCCCCCCCCATGGTAGTTGATCTAGTAACTGAAATGGTTACCAGATAATTAGTAGGACAGATGGGCAGATTTGGTTCATGACTTAGAGTGGGACATGGGAATTCACCTGCAGTTTAAAAATGAAAATATGATTTAATTTTCTTTTCTTTAACCTTCCAAAATATGCACATGTGTATTTTTGTTCTCATCCTCAGAACTCTCTAATACTATGTACTTTCTCCCCCTAAGGTGTGGAAATGTCACACTTATCACAATTTCCAATTTGCCTCTTTCTTTAGAATATTTTCATGCTTCCAGATGGTTATGTATCCAAATCTGTTTCTTTATTCCTATTTTTGATAAAACATTCCTAATAATTTTAGTTATCAGATGATAGCATTATTAACCATTCATGTGAAATTCTTCATGATTGATTTTTCTAGGAAACAACTAAGAATTAAGTTGCTGGGACCAAGATACACCTTCATGATTTTAATAAAAATAATCAAGCTTATTCACAATTATAACAAAAGTGGTCATTTCTGTCAGGACTGAGCAGTAAATACACTTCTCAAGAAGCCTGTGTTAGCATGTACACTGGGTTATTTGAAGCCTTCCATTAACAAATACAAGCACCTCATTGGCCCTTTGATAAACACAAGCACCTCACTGGCCCATTGACAAATACAAGCACCTCACTGGTGAAATGGAAACTTCTAGCTTCTTCGGAAAGTCAATTATGTCAAATGATGGTTTGCCAGGGCACACAGGTGAAAGGATGTCTTGCTAAATTAGACACATGAAAGAATGTTTTGCTGAAGCAAACACAGGTGAAAGGATGTTTTGATATAGCACACATGTGACATGTGATAAAGGAATATAAATATGACCTCACAGACAGTAGGAACTGAGCACTGAGCATTAGTTTCTTTTGCTCCGCCTCGCTATTAGCTAACGACATGCATATATTGCGTAGTGTTGTTGAACTCAGCTTGTGGTAATGCTGCCATTGAGAGAAACTCACCCAAGAACTGCTCATGAGGCTCCTGCAGCAGCTTGATGCTTTGGTGGCCTTGCCTCAGGCCGGTTGGGTTTTGTACCTAGTTGTCTGCCTGCCAAAAGAACTGGGCTATAGCTGCCAGTTTCTGTGTGATATTTGCCTGCCTAGAAGACTGGTCTGCAGCCACTGAGTAGTATTTGGTGTTTGTGACAGGACTGAATTGCTGCCAAAGAAGATCAAGCTCGCCCCTAAAGAACTATTGCTGAACAGATCCACTTCCCTCTTATCCTAATAACATTTCTCTTCCACTACCTCTGCTGGGTGGTGGGCTAGAGGAAAAGTTGAACACTTTTTAAAAGTATTTTGTCTAAAAAAAATTATGCCTGCACATTAGTCTTTTTCACTCTCTGAGGTTGCATCTTAAGTTTACTGAGTATTGCCCAATAGTCTGTTTTTATAGTCTTCTCTCCATTTTGTCTATTGTTCTTTTCTTGGAATCATTAATATTTAGTTTCCCCTCCTCTCTCTCTCTCTCTCTCTCTCTCTCTCTCTCTCTCTCTCTCTCTCTCTGTCTCTCTCTCTCTCTCTCTCTCTCTCTCTCTCTCTCTCTCTCTCTTTTTCTGTAGCTCAATTGACTACTTCAAGGGTGAGTTGGTTCTGTCCTTCTACCATTTGGGTCATGGGGATGTTTGGCAGCAGTACTTTCCTTCATCAGTTGAGCCAACTCACTGGCCTTTTTCATAAGAATGCTTCATACACTCTGCATCTTAAATCTCAGTTCGCTATTAGGCATCACAAATAACTGCCTCCATTCCCTAGTTTGATTTTGTCCATTGTTTATAGGGTACTTTACTAAATGGCCATTTAAGCCTTTTAATTTAGATAAATGTGTGATCATTTTCTTTATGGCTTAATGCTTTTGATGCCTCTACGAAGAACACAAGTCTTAGTTCACTGTTAAATATATTTCCTGCTCTTCTCTAGAATTAAGGCATGAATTTTCATTTGTTTATTTTTTGGCTTTTACAAAATCTGTTGTTTGCATTTGGGTCTGACATGAGCTAGAGTCTTACTTTATTTTTTGAATCAGATAACCAATATTCTAAGTGTCATCACTTCTGTCAAAAATCAGATTTCCACACATTTACATTCATCTCTGTTATCTGATCTATTCCATTGACCTATTATAACTTCATAATTAATATTAATGACTAATGAGCTCTTCTACTCTATTTTTGCAGAATTTTCTTATTATTTTTGATCAATCCTTTGAATTTACACATGACAAAATGAAAACTGTTGAGGAAAGCACTTAATGAACTTTACTACACATTTACATGTACCTGTGCCACAACAATGATATGGAATGCTTCCATCTCTCCAGAATATCATCTTGAACCCTTTGTGATAAAACCCTCATTATGGTCTATGTTTTATTATCAACTTGGTTGGATTAAAAATAAAGCTAGCGTAATGATAAGTCTCACCTTTGGGCATGCCTGTGAGGGTTTTTCTAGTGACCAGCAAGGACTATCCCAGGTGAAACACTCACACAGAATATGGGTAGCTCCAGGGCTGGAGTCCCAAATGAATAAAAAGTGACCAAGGAGGAATCTTGCTAGTGCTAACCTTTCTTTTCCTCTTTTTCCAGGTCCCTGGAGGAGTCTTGGCCCCACATTCTCATGTGCCATGCCACTGTAGACTATTTTCCTTGGAAACAAGTGTCAAAACCACATCCTTCACTGGAGTTTTTTCTAGTCTAGTATTTGATTCTATGACATGGGGAGCGTTAGACTAACACACTTCCTATTTCCTCCTGCCTTCCAGATTAGCAGCGGAATGGGTGCAGCAGACACGTGAGGCACATGAAATTCAAACTTTAAGGTTTCACTCACCAGGATCTAGAGTTAATGCTTTACAGAAATGTGCTCTTCAAGTTCTTCCCTAGCCTCACACTAGTCTCATGACTACCAAAGTTAGTCAATCATCAGACCCCGATCTCATGCCCCCAGTTTTAGGACTGAACAAGGTCTGTGAATGTTGTTTACATAGAATCCTATAGCAAGTGTTCCTTTGTCCAGCTTCTTTTGCTTAGCAAACAATCTTTCAAAATTAATTCACACTGGTACATATATCAGCAAATCATCAACTTTTACTGTTCCCAATCATAAAGTCATCAGACATTGCTCATGCTTCCATCTGCTGGTTAACATGTAGACTGAATAACAATGAATATTTGCACACTTCCCTTTTTGTGGGCAATTCTTTCCTTCCCTGCTGGGTAAATTCCTTTTTTTTTTTTTTTTTTTTGGTTTTTCAAGACAGGGTTTCTCTGTGTAGCCCTGGCTGTCCTGGAACTTACTCTGTAGACCAGGCTAGCCTCGAACTCTCGAACTCAGAAATCCACCTGCCTCTGCCTCCCAAGTGCTGGGATTAAAGGCGTGTGCCACCACCGCCCGGCGTAAATTCCTATTTTTAACTGTAAAATAATTGCCAAAATATTCATTTCTCAAGATCATTGCATGTTTACACTTCTATCAATGATAGATAGATAGATATCCAGGAACTCTACTCCTAAACAGCTGGTCATCACATTGTGTATGAAGTCAAATTTCCCTCATGACTAAAGAAGTACACAGTGTTTTTCTGTCCTCATTAGCCATCCACACCTCTTTTTGTAAATTATTTGTTTATTTATTTATTGAAGCATTTGCTTATTGACTTGGTGATGCTTTTTACATAAGCCCTTGCCATGTGTTGGCAAGAGGAATTTTTCAATTATTGGATATAATAAGATGTGAGATATCTCACTGACATACATCTCAAAGGTTAAACTTATGAAATCAGAGTGTAGGATACTGGCTTCTAAGGTCTGGAGTGTGGGGAAAATATGGAAATGGTTAAAGCAATAATGATGATAATAATAATAATAATAATAGAAAATAACCTAAGATATTATATAAATATACTTCAAATAAGCATATGCATACATATGCATAACATTTCAAAAAATAACTCATGGGTTGGAGCTTAATTATACTAATAATTAGAAAGTGTTTAGAACTGGTGCCAAAGTAGTGGTATGTCAAAATCTGTGGAGTACAGCTAAATTATAGGACAAACTCAAAACTTAATGAAAGCTTTTCTGACAAAATTGATCAAAGAAACAATAAGAGAAGTAGTTAAGTGAAGGCTAGGTAGGAAAGAGCAAACTAATGATAAATACTGCAGACATGTGAAAATCATAAACAGAAAGTAAGACAAGGCAATGCTCTGATGGTCCGCATGGGTCAACATGCATCCCAACAATGTTCATAAAACTTAGCAGGGACAGTTATAAGTGAATTCTTAAAAAATAATGATCTTTCCCTCTGACAGTTAGGAAAACAGAGCAGGTCATCAGATCTAGCAGTGTACCCTAAAGAATAGCCAGGGTATAGAACTGCGCCCTAGAGAATCAGTCTCCTTGGACAATCTCCCCATTGCAGAGAAAGCATTCCCCCCTGAAACTTCTTCCCTCTTAGAAGAGAAGCTTAGAAGCCAAATCTATTATGTATAGTCTCTTCTCATCTTCACAACAGCTTCATCTAATGTCCCCCTGGAAGCCTAAGGAACAAGAAGGCTCTTTCCTTCCACATGTAATGTTAGCTCCATAAAGAGTACTACTTTCTAGCCAATACTTATGCCATCCTTCCCTTCCCCGCTGACTTGATGTTTTCTTTTATATGATCTTGGTCTTTGTTTTTGGAGCCAGAGTTGAGAAGAAAAGCAGTAATTATTTTTCAAAGTAAATCTGATGACTGATGCTGCATAGAGAACACTGTGTTTGTGATGTGTGAGAAAGAGGAAATCTATCAAAGCTTGGAGGCTAAAGGAGTACAAAGGATTCCCATGAAGCCTCAAGCACTTATACCCAAATATTTATTGAGTTGTGTCAGACAGCCTTTGATGAAATATGGCCTTGAATGGTGACACCAGCCAGGTATCAGGGGAACAAAATAAATCATTCTTACTTAAAAAATAGTTGATAAAGGGAATTTTGTGTCCACAAAGTTAATGGAGGTGATAGAGATGCAAGGACCAACTGGTGTTCCAAAGATGATTGTAGCTAGAATGACAACCCAAACTCATCTTCCAAGAAGTACTACTCAATCTCCACTGCCCGAAGCAGCAAGAAAGGACACAATCTGGCTAACATCAGACCCAAGGTTCATGGCCACACAGCAAAAATTCATGGGTTATAGGCTTGGGCCAGAAGACTCAACAACAGAGTCAGGCTGGAGCTTCTAAGTCTACTCAGAATTGGATGCTCTCCTGTTGTGACTTTTCTCTACTGAACTCACTTCCAAAGGCAAGTCCTCCAAGAGTGTGTCTCACTGCTGGCACCTGGGGCACAAAGCAAAACTTAACTGCAAGGCAGTAATAGTTGCTAATTTCCAGTCTCTCTAGCCCAAGAAAGTACACCAAAGGAGGCAGTCTCCAGGTTACATGGGGTAGCAAGAAAGAAAAGAATAATGAGCTTATATGCCATATCAGTCTTTATAGCTTTTTCTATTTCCATTCCTCAGGAGAGAATGTGCATCCCATTGGCCATTCAGGGGTTGTTGGGTTTTACTGTGTAAAAGTATGTCACAGCTGTCTCTTTTCTCATTTGCTACTGCTCATATCTTTGACCAAAGCTTTCTGTATTTTGACAGTCATATTATTAGACTACTCTCAGAACTGTCTGACAACCTTTCCATATTCAGATTTATTACATATCCATCATCTTTCCCAGTATTCCTACACAAATCTTTATAAAATGTAGTTCAATAATCAACACACTCTTCCAACTCTATAGTCATTTTGTGATGCTACAGTGACTGTCTTCATTGTCTATAATATATTTTTGACAGGGCTTGGCTCAGTGGTTAAGAGCACTGACTGCTCTTCTAGAGGTCCTGAGTTCAATTCCCAGCAATCACATGGTGGCTCCCAACCATCTGTAATGAGATCCAATGACCTCTTCTGGTGTGTCTGAAGACAGAGACAGTGTACTCACATATATAAAACAAGCAAATAAATCTTTACAAAGATATATATTTTTGAAATTATTGATGAATGAGTGAATTAATGTACAACAATGGCATTTCTAAAGTGTGGCTTGTATATATGTATAGATAGATAGATAGATAGATAGATAGATAGATAGATAGATAGATAATAGTGAAATACTGTGGGTCATTAGTGAATTGTTTAAAACCTTATGCATAAGAATGACTTCATACTACATTATGATATTGGGATCAACATAAAATTCAAATATAAAAATTTCTGATGACAGAATATGAGTAAGCCATGTTGAAAGCATCTACTAATGTTACTTTCTGGTGATATCTTGAAAATTATATCCAAACTTTTGGGTGGCACTTAGAAGTCTGATTCCAGCCATCTATTCAGCTATGCCTTTTGTACCTCTATTCTGTGCCCTATACTCTATGTCCCCTAGAGTATCACTCCTCTCCTTACTCTCTCCCCTGTGCCAATTTTATTCACACCCCCACATCTACACATATAGTTCTCTTCCAGAAATGTCTGCACCACTCTGTTATTGACCAGATAAATTTCTATCTACCTTTTAAAAACCCAGTTGGATATCTATAGTGTAACCTTAGTGAGCTACAAGGAAGGTGCTATGGGTAGACACAAGTTGGTGTCACAGAGAGGTCTAGGAATATTTAATTAAGTTCATAATGACCCAATGATAAGTCTCTCTCTTCGCATCTCATAACATAATTTTAATAGATATCTCAGAACTGATTGAATCCGGAAAGAAATTGAGATAGCAGGGTTGTAAGGAGAATGAGTAGCAGAGCAGGGGAAAGCCATGACTGATGTGATGACTGGAACAGTTTAGAGTAGGGGGTGAGATGGGAAGAGCTAGGATGTGGACTTTGAAAGGTGTAGCAGATACAGTTACAGATACTGAGTGAACCCGGAGGCCAACATGTACTTTAGTATGCTAATGAGCACCACACGTAGTCATTTGTCCCTTCCACCTGTGATAAGGGAAATGACTCCTTTTGGTAGAGGGGAACAGGCTTCACAAGTTCCTAAGGAATAGTGACTTTTGTTCAATCCCCCAAATTTCAGGAAATGGAGTTTCCTTTGAATGTGACATAAAACTTAGATATAAAAGCATTGACTCCACTGTTATGAATATGTTAAGACCAAATCAGTAATACTTCCATGTCTTGATTCTAGCTATATGACTTTTCTATGTCAACCAATTGTTATTCTCATTTGTCAAATCCACATAAAGAGGGATTTTTTTGTTTGTTGCTGGGTTTTTTGTTTGTTTGTTTGTTTGGTTGGTTGGTTTGGTTTGTTATTGTCTAGCATAGTCTTCCCGGAAGCTGAGAGCTGAAGCCACGGACCCTATAAACATATCTTTAGAATCTTCTTAATGTACCTGCCTCACACTCTTGCATCAATCACTCTTGCATCAATACAGTGGCAGCACTCTTGGCTTTGCTGTTGTTTATCTCACGTGAAATCCTGCAGAACATTTGCTGTCAGGATAAGGACTGTGAACAAGGACATGCAAAGTAAGAGACACCCTGACCAGCTGTATCTGGGTGTCTGGCTCCTGGATCTCTGTCACAGTATATCTCTGTAGCTCCAGAATTCTGGGTCCACCTTGGCTTTCTTTGTATCTTTATGTGATTTATGTGTCTTTAGTTAGGGTCTGTTAGGTTCTTACTGTCAGAACAGCAAGACTTATGACTTCCTGAAGATGTATCCTTGCAAATTTTAAATATAATTACTCAATTGTGAGGATGCTGTCCACATATACTGCTGTGTCATTCATTGCTGCTTCCCAAAGTTCTTAGATGAAGAAATGCTGATTCACTCAGCACAGTGGGGGACACACACTACGTGAGCACATTACATTAAAGCACATGATGACCTTTCCCTGAACATATCTTCCAATAGGACTATATCACAGTGAAGAATTGCAATTGATATGCAATGCTTCATATTACGCTGGTGGGTTTTCTCACCATTTCAGCCTTCTTTAGGACAAGGAAAGTTATGGGTCATTTTCACTGTGGATTTCTCTCTGGGTCTTCTTTATTTCTGCCCCATGTATAATGGGCCTCTGTGTCCTGAAGGTCAGGTTAAAGTGCTATCCTTGCAATCTGTGAGCTCATTACCCTAGGAAATGGATTCTTCTCCTCTCTGCTCCTTTTCAGATTTCATTTGCATCCCCTTAGATGTGTTTTCATTTCCACCAGCCCAGGCTGGTGGTCGGTGTGGGCTGGGGCCCAGGCCGCTGCACAGTTGAGTTTTCCCCTTTAATATTGCTTCTGGTTGGGCCTGTTTGGACTTGCTTTGGCAGCACAATCCTGAGTGTCACTCAGGCAATTAAATAAGGTATTTTATTTTATTCAAGGGGGCTGTATCATGTCTATTTCAGAAGCTATTTGATGAGAATTGGGGCAAAAAAAAAAGTCCCTTGAAAATGGCCTCCCATCCGTATCCCGATGTGACGGGATCACGGAATTAGCTTTTCTTTAACACTATTATATTCTTTCAATAGGGTGTAAAGTTTTAGGAGATGAACTTTCATGCTCTATGTCACGGGAGCAGATTGGTTTTGCATGTGTGAGAGAGCAGGCCCTAAGCCTCCAGCCGTTGGGGGACAGCACAGAAACACAGAATGCCTAAGTGATGCCTGGTTCTGCTTACAAACTTCTCCTGGCTTCCCTGGGTTTGGCTTCTGTAACATGTTCCTTCTTTCTGCTCTGACTTACAAGTAATGTGGGGCACCTCTTCCTGTTCTTGTCAATCAGTGCACTTCCTCTTTACAGCACCATCTGGCTGTGATTCTCACAGGTGAGCCACTCACTCTATGTATGGGTCACTCATTCACCCACATGTGGCCCACTCTGAGGCACTGTGTCTTTTTCTGCCTTCAGTTTCCTTGTAAATGAACTGTTAGGTCACCTTAGATCCACCTATCAGGAGACCACAGTTCCAGTCTTCCTGGTCCATGAGATCAGACAAACAATTGAGTTTGTGGTGGCTGGAGCAACTACTGACATGTTTGGAACTGAAGAGGTGTTTATTTATATTTCATCTTTGACTGTCTCTCCTCTTTCCTGGAATAACTAAATTAAGTTTTAGATTAAAACTGAAGGCATGTTTGTATGGAAGCAGAACAGAAGAGCCAGAGTGGTGGATTTAGATAGTATTTTCTCTGCCGTCAGAAAAGCAAACATTAACTTATCCATAAAGTAAAACTATAAGAAATGCCTTTCAAAAACCAGAATCAGGGACTGAGATACATCTTAGTGGAACAAGTGCAAGGCTCTGGATTCTCTTCCTAATACCATCAACATACAACACACACATACACACACACACACACACACACACACACACACAACTATCATACAAAAGATAACCAGAAAGAACATCTCAGAAGCCTGATGGACAATGTAAAGTTATATTCAGTGTCCAAAGGAAACAGCCCAACCTATATTCTGGTACTATTTGAAATCACTGCTATCATTTACATTGAACACTAGGAATTTGTTTCCTCATCTTGAAAGAAGAGATGGGAAGAAAGCAAGAGTCAGGAGATGGGAGGAAGGCTGGGAACATTGGCTTATAGGCTTGGCATGGTTGAAGCATTTGTGAACTGACAACAGCTGGAGTTGCCTGCGTAGAGGCTGAGCTGGTACACATACACAATCAGAACTGGAGAAGGGAGTGCTTGTCCTGTCTAGGGGACGAAATTAAAGTCTAGGGCTGCTGGGGCATAGGGGGTGCTCACTGTTTTCTGTAGTATAGCCACTGGTGAGGTATTTGTGCTTCATTGGGGAGCTCGGGTCACAAAACCAAAATCAACAACAACAAGCAGCAAAAAGACAGAGAGTGGGATGGGTACTTGGTAAGAGGAGGGAGAGGGTTGCCAGAAGTGCTCAGAGAGTGAAAGAGAATGGAGGAATGGGTGTGAACAGAGTATATCTTGTGCAGGTATGAAACCTTGAAAAACACATTAATAAATGTTTGTGTTTCCTTTCCATAGAATTGTACAGCACTCCTATGCCTAATATTTGTTTCCAAAAAGCTTTAAAATCATATTTAT
Source organism: Grammomys surdaster (assembly GCF_004785775.1). Classification (NCBI taxonomy): domain Eukaryota; kingdom Metazoa; phylum Chordata; class Mammalia; order Rodentia; family Muridae; genus Grammomys; species Grammomys surdaster. The sequence continues at coordinate 3,524,847 of NW_021604749.1, read as the reverse complement.
TTACATCCGAGAAAACTCTCTCAAACAAACAGTTCTTCATGAGAGTCAGCCTCGATGTGAATGTGCTTCACTCTTCCTCAGACATTTACTCTGGAAGAAAACATTTCTGAAGAACAAGGTACCCAGAATCCCACAGGGCTGATGAGACGGGACCTCAGATGATGCTAAAGAGTTTTGAAAATAGGAACATGCCATCAAATACTAAACAAGGACAGCAATCCCCTTGCCCCTGGTGCTGCTCTTTCATTATCCTGGAGGGAACAAAATTTGGACCGTTAACATGTGTATTGTTAACTCCACTGCCCCACCCTGTATAGTGGTCAGATGCTCTTTGTGGACTCTTATGTGTGTTCCAGATGTCAGAGAGTCCTTTCTTTCCTTTGAGGCCTATCACCAAAACTGCTTTATTGATGACAATATATCACTCCACATCTTTGTAAGTCCTTGCTTTATTTTCATTACACCACACCACGTATAACTCTGGTGGGATCTTCTGTGAAGCTGTACCCTTATTTTATGTCTGTTCCCTACTGACGTGCCATTATAGCAAAGACTGGAGTGTCTTGTTCACTCTTGGGGCTCCAGTCCCTGGCAAAGCAGCTGATATGAAGAGGCTCTCTGATTCAGTATCTTGGATGGCAACTCACACAATTCCAGAGGCACAGCTGGCTCCATGAGCGGGCTGACACTGGAAAGGCAAACTCAACTACTGGAGTAGGGCAGAGTTCAAGTACAGCAATGGAGGATAAGACAGGCAAGACTTGTCTGAGTAATCCTGTATGTCGAAACAAGAGTCCAGCTGCTGCCTGGACAATCTTGGAGTCTCACCTGGACCAACAAGGTCACCATTTGGGGTTAAGGATCACAGTGGTTTCTACAGAAGCTTGATATTGGTTGAAAGAGTCAAGAGAAACAAATAAGAAAAAGCCTGAATTCCAGCACGGACAGGCTTGGCCACAAGAAAGGCTGGGATAACAGAAATATATCGGAAGGTGCAATCCACACAGTTCTAGAGGCACAGCTGGCTCCATGATGAACCGACAAGACAACAAGCTAGCAATCTATTCGAAGGTCGCAGATTGGATGGCAGGTGCCAGTGGTTTGGTGAGAGTAAGCTAAGCATCTCATCTCAGAAAACAGTGACTTAATGCTCAGCTCTACAGAATGGGGTCTTAGGAGCCAGGGAATTTCATGCTAGTGAGGAGTAAGGGAAAGCAGAGCCAGCGGGAGGTGGGAGGCAACAGCTTCTCCCAGCAGCCAGCTGTGGCAAGAGTCAATCAGCTCACAGTGCTCCGAGGCTGCCGAAGATGAATAGCGCAGGCTGTGATTGCTGTTCCTTTTAAACGGGTCTGTGTCTCCACATTACAGGCAACACTTTCTGGAGTGAGTAAATCATGCCCAGCATTCATCTCACACATTCAGACAAATATGAAATCAACATTTCTCCACGGTAAACAAGATCCCACCGTTCCTCTGTCGCTGGGGGAGGTCCCTCCCTTTCTCTAAGGCATAAAAGGCTCAGGGCCTGCTTTCTCCTCAGGGCTCAGGTTAACCATTCTGACCAGCAATGCCCTGAAACAGAGAAAGATCATCCTGAAATTGGACCAGTGACGCAGATCTGGATAGCTTAGCTTAGTCCAATACTCTCTTGGCAGTACCTGCAGTGGGTCATAATTCAGGATGATGGAGTAAACAAGACAGAGTAAAGTCGATATTAAGACCATGCTTTGTTCTCTAATTAGAAACGTTAGCGTGAACACTCACATGCTTTAACCTTAACCGTTAGTGCAACCCTGGGTTGCATGGGGACCATTAGCTTATAGATCTGAGAACGCCATCATAGACACTGTACTGATCTGGTCCCAAGTGTGTGAATCTGTGATTCTAGCATCCCATATCTCACTGGTCATTTTTAAATCTCTAGACCTAAGACAGATTACAGTCTTCAGTGGGAATGATCGTGGTTCGACATGTCTCTCAATGGGACCTCTATACCCTGAAGGCTACATGGCGCTGAGGTGATAGCAATGAGGAGAGTACAGTACTGCCCAGTGGTTTGCGTTGTGGATCGTGCTTCTTCCCATCTTTTCTCTTGCATTTTGGTGAGAATATTAACCATAACAATGACTATAGTGATGCTAATAACAAATTATTGAGCACAGGTGACTAAGTTATTATGTTCTAATTGTTACTATGTGTAAACCATTTGATTCTCACAAAAACATACGAAGAAAGTATGTTTTAGTGGTAGGGACACCACAGAACCATTAAACTTCACATTTACATAGTTAGGGTTAAACAGCTGAATTTGCTGAGCGACAGACAGACAGACAGACAGAGACAGAGAAAGTATCTTTTAGAAATTTACAGAACACACACACATACATGCCAACACACATATCAGCATATTTACAGAAGCATTTATATATTCCTCCTTATCATATTCTATGGAATCATCTACATAAGAACTAGTCTATTTCCATAATATTTTAAACTGCTATTGTTTGTGCAGAAATAATATATAATTCTTTAACAATTTTTAACTGATATAAAAATTGTAACTATATATCTTTTCAGCTCCTGCCTTATATGGTACTGTAAGGAGGTGCCATCCTGTATGCTATACTCCTAGTTTCTCGTGGTGTAAAACTGCCATGAGCCTTCTTGAACCTGTATCTTCTGTTGTTCATCTACTTGTATCCCTAGTTTAAATTCTAGAAACTGACGCAATGTACTGCAGGATGAACACCTTTTCAGTTTGCATAATGAACTGCTCTAGAAGGTTTGTTGAACTGACTTACACCATTACTCACATGTATGAGGATATCCGTTTTTATGCCCTGACTAAACTGGATGCTATCATTAACTTTCATCACTCTGGACCCAGCAGACAAGTGACATGTCACTGATGTGCTAGTTGATGTGTCCCAGCTAGTGAATTGAACATGTTAAAAATCATAAAGCCAGGAGCAGATATTCTATAAATTGTCTTGCCTACCGTTAAATCACATTTTAAGGATTAGCCCCTTACCTCGCTGACTCATGTGACCTCTTTGTAAATAAAGGAAGTTGAATTGTGGCTTATACTATTCTTACAAATGAAGCTGAGGTTTCTCTTTTAGTATTTGTTGACAGTTTAAGAGCATTAATTAATCTTAAGCTGGACAAGTAAATTGGAGTTTGGTTTTGTTATTCAAAAGTCATATAATTTTATATAATCAAAGGCACTATTAATCATTTCCTTTCAGCCACTGAATTTGTACATTTTAAATCATTTTCACCACGAGGCTTGATACTAATTTATACATTCTGAAGTTTTAAGGATTTCTTTTTTAAAAAAAAAAAATCTTGAAACATTCAGAATTTATTTTTGTATCGTTATAGTGTAAGATTTAAATTTGTTTTATTATTTACTTCCCTTCAATCACGTTCTGTTGAATCATCTACTTAGTAAATAATTGGTTTTTCCTAATGTTTTAAACTGATACCATTAATATACACCAAATTGTTATTCCTCCTGTACTCAGTTTCTGACTTCTCTTTTTAGTTTTATGGCTTTCTCTGGCTTTTTCCTACCACCCCACAGTGATAATTTAATTTCAAATTGGGCAAGTCAATCTCATTACTCATTTTTCTTGTTCTGTTCACGACTCTTCTAACACAATTATTCTTCCAAATGAACTTGAGAATCATTTGGTCAAGTTCCAGACAAAAATCTCATCAAATTTTAATTGGGATTGCATTAAATGTACAAATTAATTTGTGAGAAAATGACATCTTTAAAATATTGAGGTTTTTAATATGTAAAAATGAATATCTCCTGATTTATAAGCCTTTTCTCTGTCCCAAAGTTAAATCCGTAATATTTCTAGATAGATCTGCGGTGCTTCTTGTTTTGATTCACCCTTGTTATTATCTATTTTGTGACTGTTGTTAATGTGATTGTTTTTGCTTTCAGTATTTCTAAGTAGCTATTTCTACTATATAGAGAAACTATTAATATTGATTTGGTAGGGGAAGACTGGGGAGATACTTCAGGAGTTAAGAATACTTGCGCTCTTCCAGAGGATGAAAGTTCAATTCCTGGAATTCTGAGTGGATGGTTCACAACCATGTGTAACTCTAATTACAGAGAATCTGATACCTTCTTTTGTTCTCTGCAGGCATCCACATACATACATAATTACATACACACACACACACATACACACACACACACACACACACAGAGAGAGAGAGAGAGAGAGAGAGACAGAGATAGAGAGAGAGACAGACAGAGAGAGACAGAGAGAGACAGAGAGAGACAGAGAGAGACAGAGAGAGACAGAGAGAGACAAGACAAACAGACAGGCAGACACACCAGGGTGCATGTATGGAGAACAAAGGTCAACCACAGGAGTTGGTTCTCTCCTGCCACACTTTGGGTAGCAATGATATAACTCAGGAATGCTGGGCTCCATGGCCGACATCTTTGGTAGAAGCCACCTTGCCTGCTGAGCCTTCTGACTGGCTCTTAATGGACCATTTAATTGCTAATGCCTTCATCAGTGTTACTACTTTTCAGGTGATTCTTGCTTGCTCTTTTTAGGTAAGCAATTGTTATTATCAACAAATAATGTAGATTTTGTTTCTCCCATAATATTTACAGGACTTACTTTCACTAACAGACTCCTGTGACATACCTGTTGTAATGTGAGAAATATTCTGGGGTGAGGCCAATTTAAAAAAAATCATATAAGTATTTCTAATCAAATATAAAGGTTACATTCTTTTAAAAGTAACTACTGTTCGTAGCAGGCTCAGCTGGCCATGTACATTTCCCTAGCTCCCTTAGAATTACAGGGAATTTAGTTCATAGAGACTTTCATTCATTAATGGTTTTTTTGAAATGTTTGGTTGAGGAGGGAGGCAACAAGAACAACAACAAAGACTAAAGCGGTTTGATTTATGAGTTCTGAAGCCCAACAACTTCTGTTCAGTTCTTGCCTCTGGTTTATTGGTAATTATTAGTTTGGGCCAATTGTTTAACTCTATGTCAAACACAAATCTGTAAAATGGGTCAAATGTTAATACCTAGTCTTCTCAGTCTGCTTTCTCAGCTGTCCATGTGGCCTAATCTCCCTGCTTCTTTTTCTTTTCTCTTTTCTGAGATGTCACATGATTAGAGTCCTATAGCACCTGCATTTCCCATTAGCTTTGTTCCTTTGCAGTATGTATTAGGATTTATCCATGTCTTTTCTTGCCCTGATAGCTCACCCTTTTATTGCTAAATGATATTCTATTATGCAGATGCATTGAAGTTTTCTCATCCATTGATCAATTATCAATAGATAGAGCCCCTGTAAGCATATGTGTGCAGAATTATATGTGCAAATAAGTTTTCAAATCAATTAAGTGAATAACTAGGAGTGTGGTTGTCAGATGGCATTGTAAGGCCACATTTAGTTTTTTATGAAACTGCCAACCTATTTTCCAAATTGGCTGTTCCAGTTTACTTTCCCACTAGCAATGAATGAGAGTTCTGCCTGTTCCATATCCCAGCAATTAATACTGTCAATGGTTTCCGATTTGTGCCATTCTAATAGGATTGTAGTCACTTCTCCTTGTTTTTAATTTGTAATTCCCTAATGACAAATGCTGTTGAGCATATTTTATTGCATGTTTGCCATCTGTAGATCTTTTGTGAGGCTTGTGCTGGCAGCAAATTCCCTTAGTTTTTGTTTTTCTGACAAAGTCTTTTTTTCCCCTTCTTGTCTGAAGGATAATTTTGTTGCTCGTAGAATTCCAGATTGATGACTTTTCTTTTTTCTTTCAACTCTGTAAATATTGTGTTGTCTTCTTCTCTTGATGGGCTACTTTCTGACAAGAACTTCCTTGATATCCCTGCTCTGTAGGTAGGTCTCTTTCTCCCTGGTTTTACCTTTGGTTTTAAGCAGTTAATTAAGGCATGACTGATCATCACCTTGTTGTTGTTGTTGTTGTTATGTGTGATAAATATCCTGAAATCCAAACTCATCTTGCTTAGCATCCTGAGTTCTCTGCATCTCTGCTTCTGCAGAACATTCACTTTTTAAACTGCAGCAATAATACATCAGTTTTCGTTGTTTGTTTGAGTTTTTTTTTCCAGCAGGATTTCCCTGTGTAACAGTCCTGGCTGTCCTAGAACTCCCTCTGTAGTCCAGGCTGGCCTTGAACTCAGAGATTCAACTGCCTCTGCCTCCCTGGTGCTGGGATTAAGGGTGTGCACCACCTATTTTCATTGTTTATTTTTACATTTCTCTGCTCTCTCTGTCAGTCCACTTAGATATAGTCTGAACCATCTGGAAGTGCTTCACAGTTCCCTTTTCGCTGCATATCATCATAGGGAGTTTCTATCAACGGATCCTTAAATTCATTGTTTCTTTTAGCCATGTCCACTGATAAGATGGACTATTTGCTGAAAACAAGATATCTTTCATTTCTATTGCAAAGCGTTCAATTTCCAGAACCTTGTTTCTCTTCATTTTTATATTTCCATCCCTTACATTATCTATCAGCTGCTGGGTATGGCCTATTTCCCAATACAGTCTTAATGTATTACATTATTTTGAGAATCCTGTGTGGTGATCCTAGCACATCTGTCATGTCTGACCCTAGTTCTGGTGAGGTTTGCTTTCCCATAGACCATTTATTTTCTTTCTTTTCTGGACTGCTTTGTAACTCATCCTAAAGTTGGTAATGATGGGTATTAGAAGCTATCAGAAACAGGCCACACTGTGAGCATTTGTGCTAATCTGGGGTTGAGTTGTACTTAAAATAGCTGCTAGTACTTAAATTCTCTTGTGACTTTGTCTACATCTCAGTGTCTTGAAGTTTCTTTAGGAACAACTCCTCGGATAGAGTTGGTATCTTCCATCATTTTTTATCTAGAATCCATTGTTGCCATGGTAGAGACCCGTTGGAGGTATCATGGAGTTTAGGGAAAGCTTTGCATATGATTAAGTCTTAGGGTGTTAGAAGACCCACGCATGTTAGTACTTTCCCTGCTTATAAGAGACAGGAAGTTGAAAGGCTCCAGATTTGGAGAGGGTGGGGCATGTAGGAATCAAAGGAGTCAAGGAAACCACAAGAAAACCAGCAGAATCAACTATCCTGAGCCCATAAGGGCTCACACAGACTGTACAGATAGCCAGGGAGCCTTCGTGGGACTGACATAAGCCCTCTGCATACACGTTACAGTTGTGTAGTATGGTGTTCTTGTAGGACTTCTAACATTGGGAGCAGGGGGTTGTCTCTGACTCTTTTGCCTGTCTTGGGGACTCCTTCCTCCTACTGGGTTGCCTAACCTAGCTTTAATATGAGGGTATGTGCCTAGTTTTACTGCAACTTGGTACATTGTGCTTGGTTAATATCCATGAGAGGCTTGTTCTTTTCTGAAGAGAAACAGAGGAGGAGTGGATAGAGGTAGGAGTGAGGGACTGGGCAGAGAGAAGAGAGGGGAAACTGCTCTCAAACAGAAATAAATAATAAAGAAATAAAGAAATAAATAAATAAGAAGAAATTCAAATATTTAAAAAGAATAAAATGCGAAAAATTATTTTAGAGGTGGAATTTTTGTCTTCTACTTCCTAGTAAAATAATCTTTTCCTGCCCTTGTCTAGTTTTATTGCATTACATTGTTCAAATAGAGAATGCATAGTTTCCAATGTGGATAACTTATTTTGGCTCTCGCAATGGTTTTAATGTGTAAACATTTTATAGAAAACGTTGTGAACTTTGAAAAACACAGCTTTCCCTTTATAGTTCATTCAACTCTCCATTTAGATCCATTTAGACAAATTATTTCACCTGTGTCTTATTTGCCAATTGTTTACGGTTTGGAAGAAAAAAAGATGTTTTCTGGTCCTGTGGTCTTTTGTTCTATCGTCAATTCTCTTTACAAATCTAAAAGTCCTTTAAAACTGTAGCGCTAGGTTGGTAGATTAACATCAGTCACTGTGATGACTTTCTTACATTTCTGTGGTAGCTTGAATAAGACCTGTTCTCCTTAGTCTTGGATATTTGAATACTTGGTTTCCCCAGTAGGTGGTGCTGTTTGGGGAGGCTTAGAAGGAGGTGTGCCCTTGTTGAAGGAATTATGTCCCTGGGGGTAGACTTTGAGAGTTAACAGACTCTTGCCATTCCCAATGTTTGTTCGTTCTCTCTCTCTCTCCCTCTCTCTCTCTCTCTCTCTCTCTCTCTCTCTCTCTCTCTCTCTCTCCCTCTCTCTCTTTCCCTTTCCCTCTCCCTCTCCCTCTCTCTTTCTCTCTTTCTCTCTCTCTCTCTCTCTCTCTCTCTCTCTCTCTCTCTCTCTCTCTCTCTCTCTCTCCTGTGCTAGGGATGAAATTCTGGGACTTATGGGTTCTATACTAGTACTCTACCGCTGACCTTTAGCTCCAGCTACCACCATTTTATTGTCTACTTAGTTTGGGTTTGGTTTTAAGGTAGCTTCTCACAATGGCATCCCTTGAGTTAATGGTCCTCCTGCCTCTATCTACCAAGAAGTGAGAACACAGGTACATGCCACCATGTCCAGGAGTGTGTAAGTCACACAGCCGTTAGAATGTGTGTAGAATTGTTATTTAATATTATTGAATTATTCTAATTTAATTCCAGAAAGAAGAACATCTCACAGTCTGAAATGTACAGTTACTGGCTTGCTTATTAAATCAATTATCGACAAACCAGAAGTGGAAGTTATTTGAGAAACAGAGAAAACAAGGGAGGAAGGAAAAAGAAGAAGGAAGGAAGAAGAGAAAAGTTTAATTATTGCCAGGGGTGAAAGAAACGGGAGTTTTGAATAGATGAAAGGAGGCAGAATTTTTTAAGGCAGTAAAAGTAACAACACGAAGCTATAGTGGTGGCTGCATGTCAGTGTTAGATAATTAGTTCAAATGAGCAAGTTTGAAGGTCGTTCTTCACTGCCAGCTTTGGGTACCAACTCTGCGTTTCTGTTAACATGATAATTTTAAGGCAGGGGAAAGAATCACATGCCTCTCTCCTTAGAATTTGAAATACTATGTGAAAGGAGAAATTAAATATCTCAAACGTCCCTCCTTAAGTTTTCATGTGCTCAAGGAAGGGAAGGAAGGTAGAAGTAGCAGGGCTTTGCAGAGGTCCACTGCGGAAGGTTGTTTTCTCTTGCTAAAGTGTCACTGCTTTTCTACATTTATCATTGGTCTTTTCTTTTATACTAGTTAATCTGTTCTATTATATGATCTTTCTTCCCAAAATGCTAGGATCTGAGTTGTATCTTTGGCCCTAGGCAAAGACATACTATACCCTATAGACAAATGTATAATGTATATATAGCCTTCTCTTTAGGTTAATCTTGAGGATTAGCCAGGTGGCTCATCAGGTAAAGGCAGTTGTCACCAAGTCTCAGGATCTGAGATGGATCACTAGGGCTCAAGTGGTGGAAGGAGAGACCTGACTTCTATAAGTTGTTCTCTGAGCTCCTCATACGTATTTTTGTATGCATGGCCCCCAACAACAAATAAATAGGTAAAAATAAATAAATTAAACCAAACAAACATACTTAAGAGCCAGAGAGGGCAAGCAATAAACAACATTCCTCTATGGCCTCTGCTTCATTTCTTGCCTTGAGTTCCTTCCCCATCTTCCCTTCATGATGTGGATTATAAAGCATAAGATGAAATAAACTCCTTTCTCCCCAAGTTGCCTTTGCTCATGGTGTTTAGCAGCAGAATAGAAAGCAAACTAGGATGAGCAGTTTTTCTTTTTTCTTCTCCTCTAGGGCAGAGAGAAACATCCTACCATCATTCCATTGGTTCCTTTTGGAATGCATTTGCAAGACACAGCAGCTTTGAGCTACAGCCTGCCCAATCTAGAGTTTGAACTGCAACTCCACCACTTCAGTCCCACACCTGCCTGCCAAGGTCTTTAGCAATCCTTTCTACAACCGGATCAACATGCTAGAAAGTGATGTCTCTAGGAACCTCCTCCTCTTTTTGCCAGAGAGCAAAACTGGAAACCAGAGAAGGATGAGGCACCAACCAACCCTCTGGCCACAAAGCCAACCAGATACTCCAAGCTACATACAGTGATTCTGCACTTGCTTTCTTATTTTCTCTCTGCCTGTTCCTTGGTTCCAAGTTCCCTCAATTTGAAAACCTAGCCCATGGACCTCCGGACATATATTCTACACCATGGACTGTAGTCTTTGCCTTCAGCTCTTCACTGTGGGCTCTGCTTTGGGCCACTCAATACTACCCTGTCAGAAGTTCTTTGCACATCACTCCTGTGTAGCTGGCATGAGGCAGTAAAGGAAAATGCTTCTGTAAGCATATTCTCTAATGACAGAAACTTTACAGTCCTGGTGGCAAATATTTTTGTAGGAGGCTGTACCATTTTCCAGGCATAGGATGACCTAGGTATGCTTCCACCTGGAGCCCCTAGCTCTCCTGGAATCTTATCTCTGTGCCCATGACATGGAAATCCAGACCCTTTTCTCTGTGCCACACCTGCTCTCAGAGGGAGAAAGAAGGGGCAAGAGGATGCGCCTTTCCCATTATGGTTACATACCAGAGGCCCGTACCTCCCCTCCCCCCCTGCCCCAGAGAGTGCTGCTCTAAGAGGCGCCCTCACACCTGCCTGCATTTTAATTAATATCATCCTACCATCTATCAACAGCAAGTCAACATACTTCACACCAGGGAAGAAAAACAATCCTCGCCTTGTCAGCCCTGCCTCTCCAGGAGCAGCTGAAGGTCTCAACCCTCCCCACCATACTCTCTGCTACCTCTTCTCTGGGGGCTGCTGACAGGGTGAGGTGCAGCAGGGTGCCTTGGAAGTGGCTTTGGCATCAGAAGGTGGCAGCATGGGCACATAGCAAAATTGGCTGGGGTGCACTAGTGGGCAGGCACAGCACTCTGAATCCACTCCAGGCTCTGGACCTTCCAGTCCTCAGAGCAAGGCATGATGGGAATTTCTGTCCCCATCTCAACAGAGGGGTCCTGCAGATTAGAGAGGGGTCAGGATTCCCTGGAGTCACTAATAGTAATGAGTAAGGCTGCCCATTTGAGTATGAATCTGGCCCATGGATCCTTCGGGGTTGGGGGGAGAGTTCTCCTGATTGCCCCACATCGGTGTCCTAGATATACTGCCTAGCCCATGGGACAATGGTTTTTCCTCAGACTCCAGAAGCAGATTGAGAAGTTCCACCCATTATATAAAGCGGTAGAAATAGGTAAAGCCTCTATAGTTGTCCCTAGTGTAAGGACATATCTGTACCCATAGGATTGTGTGTGTACCCATCATGTGATTGTGACCAAGAATCTTGGTATTGGTGTTCAGTGGCCACTGGAGGTTTTTAGGGGGCTGTTCTGTTTGAGAGTAAAGACAGAAGTACCACCACAGAGCAGGTACGCAGAAGGCTGCCCTGGTTTCAAGTGTGCCAAGCCTCTCTGAGACCCATTTGCCTCTTCTATAAATAGACAGTGGGGTTCCAGTGGCTTAAAGTACAGAAAAGCCAGTTCAGCATTTGGCCAATGGTAAGTGCTCAGTAAATTGTGGTTACTAATTCTAAATTCTTATAACACCTTGTCATTATCCTTTCCAAGAAGACAAGGACTTTGTCATTTACTTTTCAACCTAGGAAACCACAAAAGTATTTAGTCCTGTGTGTGAACTCTTAGGGAACTCTCCCCAGATTTTAGAGATCACTTCCCTTTGTTTCTGGTGCTGTGAAAGGCTGTATATTTATGGGAAATAAATAATGTTACATGCGAAATGCTTCAGGAGCCTGTAAGAACCCCACTTGTCTTTGCTCTTTATAAAGATGTGAAGACATGTCCTTTCCTGAGCCTAGCTCCCTCCCATTTTTCTCTCTGAACCCCTAGGTTCTGGAAAATCTCCATCTGCCTATAAAGCTGGCTTCGATTATCCTTATTAAAGAAAGCCCCACTCAGCTGGGTCCTCAGCTACTTAGTAACAATTGTCCAATTTCCAGTCTCACTTCCTTTTATCACAGAATTGCCTGAGCAGGTGGTCCTTAGCCGACTCCTCTCCTCCTCCCAGGATAATGCCTTCCTTTGTGCTCAGCCTGGCAGGAGAGGCCCTTGTGGGGATGCTGCTGCCTAGGGACTCCAGGGATTGAGTCTTTGCCAGTCCTGTGATTTCTCTCTTGGTTATTCCAATGGACATAAACAGGGGATGAATTTCAGTGGAGTCTTCAAACAGGAGAACCCAGAGATAGAAACACAGGACAAGGAGCAGACTATGAGGCAGGATGCCAAAAGTCAGGAAAAGATAGAATGGAGTTGGCTGCATCCTGAAGAATTCTCTCTCAGCTTCCTTATCCAGGTAAAAACACCTGACCGTCTTTCTCTTAGAGCTGCTAAGCCACCCCTTCAAGAAGCTAGATCTTAATTCTTATTGCCGGGCTGTAAAGAGAATTCTCGTTTCCCAAATTCATTCTACTTTCTCTCTTCTTATCTCTTTTTCAAATCTTAGAATCCTCTTTGATCTAATTTCCTTGGAAATACCTTCTCAGTTCAAAGCAATAAATACTTTTTCCAGATTGATGAGGTTTTCACAGTGCCCCACACAGTGCCTGCAAGGTCTGGACCAGAACTTAGGTTCTGAAAGGATAGGACCTGCTCAAAGGGTGCAGTAAATACAAGTGGCAAAAGCGAAGGACATAGGATCGAAGCACTTTGTTGCCACTAAACCAAGAGCCCTCTCACCACACGAGGGTCATGGATACAGACATGATGGCAGGAGGGGATTGGAACAGAGACACAAATAGTGACAGAGATGATGAAGGAGGCAGCAACAGTGGCCCTGGGGATAGGAATTGGAGCAAAGTTGAATTGACTGGAGAGGGCATGGTGAGGTGATAAGGAGTTTCCATCTGGAATTCTCTCCCCATTTACCAATCCAGTCAACCCTACCTATTTTTCCCTGAAGGATATAAACAAAATAGATTTGCAAGGGAGAATGCACATGACTCTATCACCTGTGTGAAGCTTAACTATTTGGGTTCTCTAGTAGCTAGTCTGTATGGGAATCAGATACTGATCCTTAAGCCATCAGCTTTCCAGGTTTTAGGCTGAGTTCTAGCCCTGTTCTCTTCCAAACAGTCTAGACCACAAATTTCCCATTTCTCTCTATGTTTGGGGAATACCTGATGTTTAAACCGTTCTTTGATTTTTTTGGTATCAACTGCTATACATACAGTGATATCCTGGGGCCAAGTCTCAGATGAATTATTCTTGGTTTGATGCCTGCAACATTTTGTATATATTTGTCTACACACACATACACACACACATGTGTGTGTATATATGTATGTATGTATGTATGTATGTATATGTACATATATGATGTTTATTAAGAATGAAGATTACCTCAGTTCACAATTGCTAGGTACATTCTACCTTCCAGGCCCTGATCTAGGTCCTGGGAATAAAGTGATTTAAAGGCACTTCTTCTTCTTCAAGGCCATCCCAGTAGAGACTGTAAATGAGAAAATGATGAAGCAAAACTTCAGTGAAAAATCCTGGTGAAGTAGACATGCTGAGGGAAGGCCCAGAAAAGCCGTAGAAGGGGTGAGGTGTTTCGAAAGGGATCCTTAGAAGGTAATTATTCTCCTTCATCGACAAGAGGGCAATTAGGCAAGAAACTGGAATGTCGTGTGTAAACGTGCAGGCATGTAGCTAGGGATTGTATTGGACGGCATAAAGACTGAGGTGGGACATGAAGACAGTCAGCCTTCATCCTCTGGTACAACTGAAAGATTGAGGCAGAAGAGCAACCCATTCCAGAATTTTCAGGAAATCCCTCTGATGGTGGATGGAGAATGGTTGCTACTTCAGCTACAGAGGCAGGATGAGACCATAGGAAAACCTCATGAGTCCAGCCTTTGTGAAGACACTTAGCAGGAGCTGGTGCCAGGGGAATCAGTTGGAAGCCAAGAACAAATGGTCTTGAAGACAGAGGAAGAGGGGGGGTCTATGAAACCCCATGGTGATCGGTACTAAAAGGTGAGAGATAGGGAGAGCTTCAGAAATGTGTTGCTAGGGTAGCAGGTCCTAGTAGCAATGACACATGGTGAGGGGAGGGAGACGACACATTGACAGTGATCAGGTTTGAGGTAAGAATATTTCCATGTGTTTTACCTGGTATGGAGGTGTGGTAAGACTAAGAGACCTGCCCCAAGTCATGTCTCACTCCCTCACCCCTTCCTTGACCACATTCCACCTCTTCAAAGGAGTCTACTGGCAAGCACTCTCCAGAGGCCAGGAACAGGCTGATGGATGCAGAAGACAGCGACCTGAAAGGTCCTAGAAATACTGGTTTCATTTCCCAATGATCCAATGCCTCTGTCCCAATAGGACACTATAACAGTTTTCTCTTAAAAGTTCCCGGAAGTGGTCTGTATTTAATGGAGTTGAGTAGTGGACTTTTTTTTTTTTTTGCCAAAAAAACAAAAACAAAAACAAAAATCCCACAACCTGAAAGCAATTTCCATTTTGTGCCTTTTGTCTCTTCATCCAAGCAAATGCCTGCCGGTGGGATCTGGCAACCTGAGTTCAATAGCCAGTCCTTTTGGTCTTTCAAAGGCTATGAATGTAATAAGAGCACTCAACCCTTCTGAGGATATGCAAATCCGTGCATTTAAAAGATTTACATTCATCCTTCATAGGCCCTGAAATATAAATATGAAATACCCAGAACCTTGTCACTTCAGTAATAATTAAGCTGATGGCCTATTATGTTCGATTGCAAATCAATATAGTATCTTTTGGTGGCACTTGAGTTCTTGAGGGTTGGCACAGGGCCAGATCTAGTTATACAATTGAATTGCTGCAGCTGCCTAGGAAACTTCACTGCCGTTCCCATTCAGGAAGAATAGGCGGGTAACAATGGTGACCAGCCTCCCTGCAGTAATTGTGTACGAGGACACATTTCCAATGGGGTTTTTGTTCAGCAGGTGCTGTTATTTTAGTTTAATTTGAATTCTGAAATATGGAGGAGAGAAGGAGACCAATCTTAACAGCATCTAACCTACAGCTGTTCGAAAGAGGCCAGCAAACAGCACATGTTGCTTAGATGGAAATCATAATTGCTCATTCTCCCTGGGATGTTGGCCCACCAACGTGGAGCCTCTGAAATTAGCCGGCATTTTTTTTTTCACCCGGCATTTTCCACAGCGGTGAGGCCTCTTGCATAGCCCGGGAGGAACTATTCTAGAGCAGCTTGCTCCCCAGGGAGCTTTTGCTATATTTCTTCTCCTCCTTCTTCTTCTGGTCTGCTCAGATGCCACTGAGATGCTCCAGGAAGTAATCCTGGGTTGGCTTCCTCATTCCAGACAGCCCTGGGATGAAGTGGGGAGGTGCAATCTCAGGAATCAGGAAGTACAGATTGCTGGTGGTTCTTTAGATCTGCCTTTCCTCAAGCAGTAGGACCCATCCTCTCCTGTCACGGTCAAGTCTGCCTTGAGTAAGAAGAAAACTCAAACGGTAAAAATAATAACTTCTGTATCATGCTTGATCTAGATAAACTGTGCTTCTCACTGAACAAGCCATCGCCCAGACACCTCCACCACATTTAGGTTGCTGTTCAATAAAAAGGAAAGCTGAGGTTCAGGGGAGGCCAAAAGTTAACCCAGAACTGAGGGCTGTTGAGACTGGAGTGAAGGCCCGGGAACTTTACATGTTCTATGTTTTCCCCTACAACTGCCTCTTATCTTTTGTTCTGTCAGTTTTCTGGCTGGTAGAGGTTCAGAGAGCATTGCTTCCCTCAGCCTCTAAGACTTGCCTCATGATTTTGATCCTGGGCCTGCTGTAATGACCTAGGGCCATGATAAAGGCCAGTTCATCTGTCTCATGTTAGAGGCCAATTTCTCTGCTTTGGGGCTGGGCTTAGGAAAGGAGGTTGTGTGGTTTCTAGATGCCTTTGTCTCCTTTCTCTCCATTTCTTCTTGCTTCTTCACTCTTTTCTTCCCTCTTTTTCTTTTTACTTTTTACATTTATTGAACTCCTCTCACAAGGCAGGCACAGGACTAGATAAAGCAGGGTTTCCAGGATAAAAACAATATAATCCTCAGTGGGGTACATCCAGAAGAGATGAGCCCCTAACAGACAGCTTGCTTCTTGTATCCTACATGGGGTACACCATCAAACGATGAATGAAGACCTCCAAAACATAGAGAAGAACACACACACACATTGGAATGGTTTTAGTAGGTACACAGTATGTGTGTGTGTGTGTGTGTGTGTGTGTGTGTGTGTGTGTGTGAGAGAGAGAGAGAGAGAGAGAGACAGAGAGACAGAGAGAGAGACAGAGAGAGAGACAGAGATGAAGAAGGAGACAGAGAGGAAGAGGGAGACAGAGAGAGAGAGGGAGACAGAGAGAGAGAGAGGGAGACAGAGAGAGAGAGGGAGAGGGAGAGGGAGAGGGAGAGGGAGAGGGAGAGGGAGAGGGAGAGGGAGAGAGAGAGAGAGAGAGAGAGAGAGAGAGAGAGAGAGAGAGTCTCATTGCTCTTCTATTATCAAGGGACCACTGTTACAGAAGAGGGTCCTCTAGGCTTGTGGAAACCCTAGAATACTCAGGCCCCCAAGGGATGACAAATTCAGGGACCATGAGGGATGGAGAGCATGACACCTTGTCCTGAGTGTGGCCAGAACTGGGCTTCTACTCCATTCTCATTGCTAAGCAAGCTGTGGGTATCATCTACAGTTCAGCAGTCCAAGGATCACAGGGTGCCACTGCTCTATCAGGGGTGCTGTGTCCCCCATTTTATGCTAAAGGCTTGCCACTGACTAAAACTTTACATCTACCTCATTCTTGTTCAAGATGTTGCCATATGTGGGTCAGGCTGAGCTCTCTACACCTGCACATTTCTGTACCGGAATCCAGGGCCAACTCACTAATGAGTTGCAAAGCAAACCTTTAGATGCAGAGCTGGGCTCTGAAAGGGATCCAGAGAGGAAGAAGTATAAAGTAGCATTTAGAGTCATTGGCTGGGGAGTCAGATTGCCTTCGGTGGACCCTGGTTTTGTCATGTCTAGCTTGTAACTATCCCTGAATAGTCTCATCTACAAATGGGAAAGAATGCTTTCCAGTTAAGGCCATTGTGATGTTTCCATCAATGAATGCACTTGAAATACTAGTATTAGCAAATGTTTGGCACTCGGAAACCCAATAAGCTCCAGCTACACATTGTGACATTGAGTGGTGGGAAAGTTATGTAGTGGTAGCAATTTTGTGGTTATGACTGGGTGTAGATAGTAAGAGTGGCATTGGTGGTGGTCACAGTGCCGTGGGAACACTAGTGTTGGCACTTGTAGTAATAGCACTTTGGAGTGGTTTTAGTAGGTACACACTGCACACACTGCAGTGGCAACAGCAGTCATGGTGGTGATGGTAGGAGGCCCTACCACTCATTATCTTGGGAAAGTTTCTGTACCTTATCTCAAGTGGAAACTGGGGCAAATGATAACTCTCTCCAGCTGTGATGATGTTAACAAATAATCCAATTCTACAGACATCCACTGAGCGTGCTGAACATATGTGAAATTGCCTATAGCCCAGAGTCTGTGGAGTGGAATGTAAAAACTGTTAGTGAAGTTTAAATTTGAAATCCCTCATGGGTTAAGTAACCAGGTGTTTCCCTCCATGATTCTTCCTTTGCAGACAGAGCAATGACCTTGTAGAGGAAGGAAGGCAGACTGCCCAAGTGTACTCCGGAGAGGATGAACCAAGGTTAGGGACCTCATTGTCACTTTCCCTCTGGGTTCTCAAGGCAGGCACCAAGGTTGGCATGCCAGGAGTTTAAGTAAGTAATCTGTTTGCCTATTCTTGTTGAATGAGGTGAGAAATGATGCCAAGGTGCCTGAGAGATAAGATAAGGAAACCTAGAAGGTTCTCTCTTACAGATGAAGATAATGACACTTTGCTTATTTATCTTCCTTTAGGACAAGAAGAAAAGACACTGAGAGAAAGAGAGAGGGGGGGAGAGAGAGGGAGGGAGGGAGGGAGGGAGGGAGGGAGAGAGAGAGCGAGAGAGAGAGAGAGAGAGAGAGAGAGAGAGAGAGAGAGAGAGAGAGAGAGAGAGAGAGAGAGATGCCTGTGAGCTATTTAAATCAAAGAGCATTGGTATTTCCCTTGTGAATGTGAGAATCTGTTGTGTGGCAGGCTCTCTCTGTTTTCACTCTACATAGCCCAACAGGCCCAGGGTGTCTGTGAGTGGGAATTTATTTTGGCAGCTCATGTGGAAGGGAAGCCAAGGGCCTGAGGCGATGCAGTTAAACACCACATGTTAATCTCCATGTGTTTTGCGTAATCCCAGTAAACATTTTGATCTCAGCATAGGGTAATCTAAAACCGAGCAGCTCCCAAGGGAGGCTTGTCCTTGAGGAGGCTCTGTCCTGAAGGAGCCTGCATTGGATCTGAAGGAAAGTGGCAACCTAGTCATACTAGGAAGTCCATTCCAGCCACCACATTAGAATGTCTTCTGGCAAGAGTGACTGTGACAACCACAGAATAGCAACAGCATGTTAAACAAGGAAGAGTTCAGCTTGGCTTAGAGCTAAACAATGGATATAGTCCGTCACTTAAAGAAGACATCATGGCAGAAGTGTGGGGCAGGTGGTCACAGTGCTGGTCTCATTGAGTCTGTAGTCAAGCAAAGAGCAGAAAATAGTGAACTGGAGCTATAAAGCCTCAAGGCCCACCCCCAGTGGCTCACTTTCTCCAATAAGGCTTCATCTTCCAAAAGTCCCACAACTGCCCCCAACAGTGTCACTAACCAGGGGCTAAGCACTGAAATACATGAGTGCGTGGGGAGCATTTTCCATTCAAACCATATAAGATATATTAGTATGTGTAGGATGATGGCATCTGCCAAAGCCTGTGGGATAGAGTGGCTGATTTGCTCCTGAAAACCTAGAAACATGGATGCAAAGACCTGCATGTGCTCTTGCAATTCATGTGTTGGAGATGTAACTCTAATGGAACTGGGGCTTAGTGGAAGGGGTTTGGGTCAAGGCCAAAGTTTACCACTGGAATACCAATGCCACCATGAAAATGGCTACCTTGAGGCGGTGTGAGCTCTCTTGCCCTTCTGCCATAGGAGGACTGAAATCTCATCTCTTCTCCTTCTGTCACCTCTCATTAGGTGAGGGCCTAGCAAGAATTCCACATGCTAGTACCTTTATCTTGAACTTCCCAGCCTCTAGCATAGACATACCAATCTCTGGTCTCCATCAGTTGCTAGCCTGGAACATTCTATTATGGAAGTGAAAAGATGAAGAGTGTGGGCAATAGAAAACCAAAATGTGCTGAGGCGGCTGCTGAGGATATAGTGACAAGACTCTGCTCTGCTGGGATCTCCTGGGGTTGGATCATTAAGGTGGGCTTCAGAGAGAAACCTCCATGGAGGAAGGAGTGAGTTGCCAATTTGAGTCCCTGGA
The DNA here is from genome assembly GCF_004785775.1 of Grammomys surdaster. Taxonomy (NCBI): domain Eukaryota; kingdom Metazoa; phylum Chordata; class Mammalia; order Rodentia; family Muridae; genus Grammomys; species Grammomys surdaster. Next base: position 3,505,390 of record NW_021604749.1, on the reverse strand, counting down.
CCAAAACTCAAAGACTAGAATGCTAACAGACTGGTGATTCGTGCTGCTTGTATAACCACATCCTCCATGCTGCCCTATCTTCTCCATGGTCAATAGACCATGAAAGGAGCTAGGATTCTGGCTGCTTAAGGTTCTTAGCTGGCAGGCACAGGCTTACCTCAGTTAGGAGTAAGTGTGTGTGTATATGCAAGTATGTATGCATATGTAGCATGCGTTTAACCTTCACCTCAAAACTGTTAACTATCACCTAGCTCCCGTCTCTCACCTCTTACTGTCCCCGCATGCACACTCATGCACCTATGTACACACACACACACACACACACACACACACACACTCATTCCCATGCACACCTATACACATGCTCATGCACAATACTTTCCTTTCTTTCAGAGGTTGGAAAAGTGAGTTTGTCATAGCAGATTGACAAGAGAACACTGGCAGAGCTGGACTGCAAATCCAGCTCTCTCTCCAGAGCCCCTGTTCGTTATGCTCTCCACGCTGTCTCCCACACTCAGACACTCTTCTTTCTTAATGTTTCGAGAGCATGGCACTTCCAAATCATCTGTATTTTCCCTGGGATGATTTTCACTTGTATCCAGCAGACCAAGAGTGATATGAGACTGTGCAGTAATCATCCAGGGCTCTAGATAAAGGAGAGGCTGTTACCAGGCGGGCAAGAAGTCACTGAATAGGATTAAAGTGTGTGTTGCATGTGCACAGGTGTGTGGAAGTGTTTAGACACAAGAATAAGGAAAATGTGTAAATACATATAAAATACATGTATAAGAAATTTATTTGTATTATATATAATATCTAGTCTCAACCTTCCTGCTTGGTGTGGGTTTAGAATGCTTACAATTAAATACTGACTCTACCTCTTACAAGATAATGACCTTTTAAAAGATAAGTCTTTGCTATCTTTAGCAGAGACTGGTTCAGGCTGGCCTCAGATTCACCATGTTGCCGCTACTAATCTCAAACTTGCAATGTCCTGCTTCAGCTTCCCAAGTGCTGCGATTACCCGTGTGCCAACATACTTGGCTGGTTAATGACTTTTGTATAGTCACCTCCTGTCTCAGTTTCTTTTCCAACTGCTGTGATAAAATACTCTGACAAAGGCAACTTAGAGGAGAGTTATTTTAGCTCAAGATCACAGTGCAAGAGCAGGAAGCAGTTGATCACATTAGATCCAGAGACAGAAGAGAATAATGGGTGTGTCCATGCTAGAGCTCAGCTTGCTTTCTCCATTTTATACCGTTCAGGATCCCTGCCCAAGGCGTGGTCCCACTAACAATTACAACAGCTCTTCCCTCATCAAGTACCATGATGAAAATAAGCCCCCAGAGGTATGCCCAGAGACCTGGTGATTTTAGATTCTGTCCAGTTGGCAATTAACACTGCTAGTCACACCTACCCAATTTTATTGTTCTTAGTTTAAAAGAAGGACAATGTCTACTTCCAAGGGTTGTAACAAAGTTATGCCATAACAGGAATTTTGATTTTTAGTTTCAGAAATAGCTGTAGTGATGGAAACATATCTTGACTGAATTTCCTTACACATAAGGATATATGGAGGTAAGCAGCTGCAGAGGTAGCTTAATGGTGTCACTGATATCTTCCCAGTTCTCTTCCCCTTTCCTTCAGGGTCCGTTATGACTGTCACATCTCCCTCCATCACATATGTATTTGGATAGGAAGTGGTTAGGAGAAAAAATAATCTGTTGGGAAATAAAAAACTACCCAAGGAGCCTCATAAGCCTGCCAAGTGCCAAGGGCCACTTGGCCACAGCTGGTTGGAAGCTGGCTAAGGAGTTAAACATTAGACAGCTTACTATGTCTAGTCTGGATAAAGTCTTCGTGTTAGGGTGGGATGAATAACATTTATCTGCTTTGTGAATTCTGACAAGTGTGCCAGGAGTTATGGGACAGGCAAGGTGATGACAGTGGGCTGAACTTCTGACTATTTAATTGAATAGTGAACTGACCTATTTGATGATAGTTTGTTTACATGCAGAAGCCTCTTGGATTTGGAAATTAGAATTATTGATGTATTTGTTATTTCTATTACTGCCATGGCAGAATATACAGGGGTAGCTTAAGACAGGAAATACTAATTTTGGCTCACAGTCTTTCTGGAAACACCCTTGCAGACATCTCCAGAGCTGTATTTCCAAGATAATTCTAAGCATAGTCAAATTGACAATGAAGGTTCACCACCACAACTTGTGAGCACAGTGAGAATTATGGAAGAGTACTTAAGGGACAGATAATGTCCCTGTATCCTTCACTGAGCTGGACATTTCCATCTGGAACATGGACACCAGTTTTGTCACCTTGAGTATGTGAACAAACTGGCATTTGGACACCAAATTACTTTCCTTGGATTTTACTATCAATGGCTTCCTGTTCTTCCTCCTCCTCTTCTTCCTCTTCCTCCTCTTCCTTCTCTTCCTCTTCCTCCTCCTTTTCTTCCTCCTCCTCCTCACCATCTTTCCCTTCATCTTTCTTCATTCCTACTTCCTCCTCCTTACTAAGACTCTAAAGTTCAGATCACCTTTGACTGACTGATGACTGCTTCCACATAGATGGCTACAGACATAGGACTGTACTGATAGCAAGAAGGACAAGGGAGCTGGTGGGGAGCACTCTCATCCAGGACACACAGAGTAGATGAAGAATCTGCTGTGGAAAAGTTTTCTAGATAAAGCAAAGTGGGCCCCCACCTCAGACACCTTCTGTCTCTATCTCTCTCTGCTCAGGCCACAGACTAGTATCTGTCCCTCTCAATACCCTCTCATTTGATCTTCCCATGGGCATTGCAGAGCTTACCTCACTTTGGGTTCCGTGATCACCTGGGAGCTTGATAGTATGGAATGAACACTGGCCATACTTGTCACCTTGAGTATGTGCACAAACAAATTGGCATTTGGACATCAAATTATTTTGCTTGGATTTTACTATCAGTGGGTTTCTCCTCCTCCTCCTGGACCATAACAACTGGATCATCAGAATCCTCTTCGTCTCCCAGCCATATGACTGCCCCTCATTTAACACATTTCATTTTCATTTAACACATCTTTCAACCGGGAAAATAATGCCAGCCTTGGAGAGTTACTGTGCAGATAAGGGTAATCATTGTTGAAAGGACTTTCATTGGTTTTAAGGGCCAACTGGGTAGGAAACTGAGTGAGAACAGGAAAAAAAAAAAAGAGTAGGTGTCTTTCACCCAAGCCACAGTGAGAACAACTCTACTGCTTTGGTTTTTCTGTATTGTGCATGGTGCATATATATATATATATATATACATGTCTTTCCCCTCAAGTTTCTCTTTACAAATGAAAAAAAGCAATACATTTATAGTCAGTTCGTATTACTTAATAAACACTTAATAAGAATTGTTTACTTGGCTTCCCCCACTATAAAAAATACTAGTAGTAGTACTAATAATAATAAAACCTCCCCTAAACACTTGCCGCTTGCATCTAATTATGAGCATGGTTGGTCCAGCGATCCTGTGTGTTGAGATCACAGCTCCCGTGCTCATCTCCTAAACCATCAGTTCCAGATGACCATCGGAGGACTCATTTGTCTTGGGCAAGACTCTCTTCTGCAGCCAAAATGGTCTGAACTTTCATCTCTGCCCAGCTCCCTTTCACTTAGCGGATCTGATAAACGGCCAAGGGGCTTTGCTTTCAGCAATAGGCACGTTGTGCTAGAAAACAATTAAAGTGACCGATACCTACTGAGAGGTGATAAATATTCACTTGTCCGCCCAAACAGATGCCAGTTACAGCCTAAGAGTATCGCACCAGGAGTCAGGGAATTTGCTGTGGTCTGTAGCTCCTAGCTCAGGTATTGGAAGGAATAGGATGAAATGTAAATGATCAGGAATCAGAGAAGATCAAGAAAGGGACATTTGGTTTTATATCCATGGGAAGCCATACTTGGATACACAGCTAGTGTGTTCCCTTTCTAGAAGTGACTGTGACTGAGGTGTGTGAGCTCCTAGTTAAGGTTTGCATATTACATCTTTGAGCCTCCACAACAGGGTACTCAGGAAGAGAGGCAAAGTTAGTGTGTGGGAAGCCTGGGAACACCACTCACACCTCTGTGACTGGAGATGGTGGCTACCGTAGAAGGAGTAACAATGCCAAGAAAAGTACAGGAAGATCCAACGTAGGACAGCAGACAAAACTAAGGATTCCGCAATGCTGAAGGGAAAGCCACCTTTGATGGGGTAGTGACAAAGAGGATTCAGTAAACTTCATGGCACAGGTGGCATTTAAAACGGGTGCTAAGGAAGGAGCTCAGTGTTGCTGTTCTGGCTGAGGACCCAAGATTGGTTCCCAGCACTTATGTCTCTTTGGCAGTCTAAATTGGCTATAACTCTAGCTTTAGAGGAATCAGTAGCCTCTTTTGGCCCCCACAGGCACCCATATACATGTGCACATTTATACAAACAGACACATACACACACATATGCACACATGTACACATACAAACACACTTATATACATGCACACAAACTCATACTCACATGCATATATACTCACTTAGAACAAAATAAAAATATCTTTAAAATGGATACTGTTATCCAAATGTGGCATCAGGCCATTTGCAGAAGGAAATGTCAGCAAAGACAAAGAGGAGAGAAAATGTTTGTGGGCTGTCCTCTGAGACAGTCTAAGCTTGGCAGAGTCTGTGGCTTGGTGACAAGGCACCAAGTTCTGCCAAAGTTCCATTTGTTCATGAGGACATAGAAGCTCACAGAAGGAACACTACGAGCTCAAGTTCACACAGCCAACTAAAGGCTCTGGGTAGAATTTAGGGTGGTTGCTAAGCAGCAAATAAAGACAGCATCAGAGCACAAATCAAGTGAGATCAGCCAATAGCCAGCTCACTGAAAGAAATTTTAAGCTAGGAGATGATACAGACCGAGCTAGAAGGTGCAAAGAATGTCCTTACAGAAGAGGAAGGGGAGATGTAACAGGAAAAGCAACAAGTGAGGACCTTGGTACCAGGCCAATTAGCACCTGATTGACAGGAAGGTTAACTGAAGCTCTTACTTGTGGAAAGTGGGTGTATGGCAAATGTTTTATGTTCTTCATTTCTCATATTTATGAGGTTCTTTCCAGGTAAAAATAATTATGCCATTTTTATCAATTAAAAAAGAGAGGGTCAACAGTATTTAATACCCAGTGGAATTCACCCTGCTGTCAGGAGTCAGAGCCCAGAAATAATAACACTTCCAGCACTAGTGAACTCCAAAGAATTGAAAAAATATTTACTATTGCATTTCACATTTGGGGAAACAGGTTTGGAACCATTTGGTACTTTGTCTGAGGTTGGCTTGCAAGAACATGACAGGTTCTGTCTGAGAACAGAGCTGATACCTTTCAGCAGCTCACAAGTTCTATCCTGCTGGGCATTCAGAGAGGCTAGAGCAGAGGGTCTCAACCTTCCTAGTGCAGTGACCCTTTAATACAGTTCCTCATGTTGTGGTGATCCCCAACCATAATATTATTTTTGTTGCTTCTTCAGAACTGTAATTTTGCTATTGTTATGAATCAAATGTAAATATCTGATATGCAGAATATCTGATAGTTGACCTCTGAGAAAGGATTGTTTGACCCCTACAAAGGTCCACAGGTTGAGAACCACAGGGCTAGAGGGAAGGGAGAGCAAGAGACTGGAGGTGCAGAGGCTACAGCAAGTGTGCCCACCTACAGGACATCAAGGCATCCACTTCCTATCCATTGGTTTCTGTGTGAGTAAAAGAACAACATACTGCCTTGACTTGGTCTCTATGTCTCCTCATGCCTCACCCCCATATCCTCTGGCCTTACATTGTGTATTTTGAGTGATGAGAGATCTCCCTTCTGAAACTCCCTATCTTCACTCTTTGTCTCCTTTTAAGACGCAGCTTTGTGCTAGTCTTCTGGCTCCCTAATCCTTGATCCAGTCAGTCATTTCAGATTCTTTGAGCCTCAGTTTCTTCCTCTGTAAAATGCAAATACCAATGCTCATTATGCATTCAGGACAGTGTCTGGTATATACTTAGCACTCATGCTCAGTATGGTAATAGTAACTCTGGCAGTAGGCTGGTCCTGGTCACATGACTTCTTATGTTCTACAGACACCCAGTTGCCAGTCCACAGGACCCAGCAGACTGGAGCCAACTGGCAGCATCTCCACACCGCCTTTCTTGTTGATATGGCTTCCAACTAGAAACTTTTCCTTTTTCATTTTGTTAAGATCTAGAAGGGTGAGGAGGACGGTGGGTGCACCTGACTAGGGTTGCTAGGAGTAGTGCCAAGGAGTCATGAGAATGAGGATGAGAACTGAATTAGTGAAAAACAGATAGGGCAAGCAGGCACCATGCTCCAGGGCCAACTGAGCCTCCCCACAGGATCCAATTTCCTACTCAGAAATGAAACTTCTTTCCTATCTTGGCTCCCCTTGTTCCTACCTCGCCATCCTTTGCTAACTCGGGGCTCCAGCTGGTCTGGGAGGCAGCTCACCTCTGCCTGCTCATTAACAGTTCATTTGCTTAAATACCCATCATCATTACTGCCAATGGCTCCTCAGGGCACCATTGCATCCTAGGAACTGTGGCAGCCATTCTCCTCTGACGGATGGCCCCATGTTCTGCCCTGCCACCTGCTAATGACTCTTGGGCTGACAGCCCAACCCGAGGGCAGCAGGACTAAAGGAGGCCTCTGTCTCTCCTTGTGTGCTCCTCTGACCCTCACAGTCCTGCCAAGGACTCAGCTCTGTAAAGGGATGTCTCAAATCATTCAAGGAAGAAGGTAAGAGGCATTCAAATGACCCTTGTGCTCAAATCTTACTTTCAGAGAGCTCAGCTCTGCTCCAGTGCCTACCTCCCAGATGCTGAGCCTGGATCTCACAGAACTGGAGTGAGTTTCCCCAAGTCACATGGCCAGGCATGGTGGGGCTAGGTTGCAAATTCACTTTAGTCTGAACCCAATCACCATGCTTCTTTCCCTAACTCTAATTGCTCCACGTGAGGAGAGTCTGATGATTCCTCAGAACTGACAAACGGTAATGACAACTGAAGCAATGAGAACAGTCTGTTAAGAACATTAAATCAGAAAGATATTTTTTAAATTGATTCCTTTTAGAGGACTCCTTCTAATTTTGCCTTTTCCCTACTCACAGATGAACACACCCTTGGTGAATTATCTCCTTACAGCGTATCCTTCTAGCGTTTTCCACAAGAACAGGGCTGTTCATAGAAACAATACAGCCTAACTTTGCTATGCCAGACACTTTTTAAAGTTGGATACATGTTACATCCTTGACTATTTCCAATGAAACTATAAAGACATTCTTATTCTCATTCAGAAAGTGTGGAGGATAGAGGACAGCTAACCAGCTCAAGGTCACCCATAGCTACTGAGTTAGAATCCTTAAAGGTCAAGATGGCAGGTGTGAGGTGAGAGGGTTATTGCTTGTGTTTTTCTTCCTCCTTCCCTCTCCCTTTTTCTCCTCTTTCTCCTGACTCCTCCTTCTCTTCTTCATTCTCCCCTGACTCCCAGCCTTCAGAAGGGTTCCACTATATAGATCAAGCTATCCTCAAATTTATGTACATTTTTTGCCTTGGTTTCTAGGGTGCTGGGATTATAGATGAGGGAGACTATACTAGAGAAGCAGGATATTTCTTTCAGGATACTGTTCTTCTGCTCCTGTTGTGCCCTAATAATAATCTAAGCTATAGTCATAGAAGTTGCAAGTCACAGTACTAAATGAATCAGGTTTAGAAGGGCATGTAATCTACACGTGTTCTGTGGCAAGGCTGCAGTGATATGGGGTAATAGCACCTTGCTGGGACAGCAATACCAAGCCAGAGTGCATTTAATTACGTGGCATAGGAAACTAGTTCCATGGAATAGGAAAGCCACTGGAAGTATAGCCATCATTCTAGAAGACCTTAGCAAAACTCCAGGCATGTTGATTCTGGGTCCAGAACCAGGAACACATTCAGAGATAGGGTCTTGGACTCTGTAATGACTGATCTTCATTTTTGCTTTGACTAGATTTAGACTTGCCTAAGACACACACCTCTGGGCACGTTTGTGATGAGTGTTTCCAGGAAGTTTAACAGGATGGAGGACCCACAATGAATATAGGTGACAGCATCAATGAACTGGGGTCCTAGGCTAGATAAGGAGAAAGTGAGCCAAGTACCAGCCTCTATCTCTCTGTGTTTCTTGGTTGTGAATGTGATGTGACCCCTCATGGTCACACCTTACACACCATAAACAGCGGTAACCTCAAATCCTTACCCCAAATAAAACTTCCCTTCCTTAAATTGCTTTGGCCAGGTCCATAGTCATAGCACTGAGAAAAGTTAATAAAGGCTCATAAGATGGATTTCTGATGGACCTTCAAGTGAAGAATGGACCACTCCCCCCATCTCTGCTTCTGTAGTATGTTGTCCACACCTCTATTGCAAAGCCAGTCATGTTATTCCTCAGTTTAAAGTCTATTAACCACACTATAAAGCAGCAAGATAAATCTCAGACTCTCAAAGATGACTTACAGTGTCCTCCGTAGTGCAGCCTAGGGTGTTACCGTCCGCATCGCTAACCTGTTCTCTCTTCTTTATCGTCTTTTACTCATCTCTACAGCATTCAAACCACAACACCACAGTTTCCTCTCTCCCTCTGATATCAGGTACTCACAGATACCTCTGTCTGAAAATCATCCCCTCTTATCCCCTCACAGCCCTGGCACACACATTCATGCCTACTCCATTTTCTGGAGAAGTATAATTTTATGTTTCAGCTTAAGCATTGCTGGTTTAGGGGAGACATTCACAGCCAGATCCATGCCACCTCTGAATGCCAAACCAAATTTACATGTACCCACTCTTTCCTCTATCATATACTCGTGCACTGGGTTGTGATTGTATATTGGTCTATTCTGGACCTCGCCCCCACCAAGGAGTGCACTGTCTCTTCCATCATATGTCACCAGCATCTGACACATACTGAGTGGTCAGGCTGGACTGATGAATCCTGGGTGGCCTCTGCAGTTTCACTTGTGAGAGATTACATCTTTTCTGGAGTGACTCAGAAGCTACGTCTGACTCACCATTAAGACTCAAGAGCTGCCCTCATGGTGGACCCACAGAGGACAGAAATACACCTTGACCTCATCTGAAATCAGCACAGGAGTTAAGAGTACCAGGATCCCACCTACACCCAGGCTGCAGGGCAGGGAGTAAAGTTCAGGCAACCAGAAGGGAAGTCAGTTGGTGCTAGGCTCTGAGGTCACAATCTTTTAAGTCAGCTTCCATTCTCAGCAGTGGTTACTTAAAGTACAAGCCCAGGGCAACCACTCCTGAGACTTGTGTAAAGCTGGCAAATAATTGCTATCAAGTGGCTTGAGGAAAAAAATGAGACTACTAGAGCAGAATGAGGCAGACTTGTCAGAGTCTCAGAGAAAGGAGACTCTGTATGCAAAAGAGGCAACTCCATTTTGCCAGAGAAGAGGCTAAGGTATCCAGCCACTGGCTGAGACCACACAAGGGACCAAGAGCTGCAGTGGCACTCTCTTTCTTGCTTCCCAAGGTTGAGCTGGTCTTGCAAGGAGGGGCTCTGCAGAGATGCTTGATGTTAGGAGAGGCTCATGTCACAGTCCAGCTCTGAAATGAGCAGTTTATCAGGATCACTTGCAGAACACAGATGAAGGGGTACTTACAAAAGCATGTCCCCAGAGCAACCACACCACTGAAAAGCCTCACCCCTGCATGGTATAGGCAATGATTTCCCCATACCTGCATAGATGGATTCCCTCCTTCAGGTTCACCTTCTACAGTCTTTATCATCTGTCACCTTCTGGAGACCACAAGACCACATGCAATCAGGGAAGAATTACATACAAGTAGCATAAGTGGCTAGAATTTTGGGATGAGGGTCCAATGGTCCCCCTCATTCTCTCCTACGATGATGGAATATCAACAGTCAATGGACCCAAACTCAGGGGTCTCTTGCAAGTACACACAGTTATTCTGTTGAGGAAAATGGCTGTCATGCCTGCAGGGTGACAATATAGATTATTGGGAGGAAAGGTGGAAATCAGAAAACCAGCATGGAAACCATTACAGTAGCTCAGGAACAGCATGTGGCAAACTGAGTGATTGGGTCAGCATAAAAGCACATGGTAAGAGAGGGACAGCAGTGGCAGATGGCTGGACCGTACATACTTTAGGAGACCAGAGAGTGAGCCTTTGTGCCCCTTGTGGACTGTCTCAGTGAGTCAGCACCAAAAATTTGTAAATTTTGTAACTCTCAGTAGTGAGGTTTGCTAGAGGTTGATCACAATTGTGTGCATGTAAGAGAGAAAGAGATTGAAGGATTTTATGAGGACTCCAGAAGCCTTTTGGGGAAGAAAGGGTTAATAGTTAACCTTCTGTATGGAGTTAATCACAAAATGAAAAGAAAAGCTGGAGAGATGTCTCAGCAGTTAAGAGCACTGGCTGCTTTTCCAGAGGATGCAGGTTTGATTCCCAGCACATTGGGTTGTTCACAATTGTCTATAACTCCAGTTCCTGAAGATCCAATGCCACTGTTCTGACCTTCATAGGCACCAGGCACATGTATGATAAAATTAATGTATGTAAAAATACATGCAGGCAAAAATCCATACACAAAAATATAAATAAAATCTCAAAAAACCTAGAAAAACAATAGATATGGTGGAGAAAAGTTACTAGACCCATGTCTAATATGGCTGTCTGCTTGGCAGGCTGTGTTCAAGGAATGGGTTAAGGAGATGGCTCAGTTTGTAAAGTGCCTGCTCCATAACTCTTACATCCTAGGCACAGAAATAAAAGCCAGGTAGGGTACAGGATGCATACCTTACAGCCAGTGCCCAGAAGGTGGAGACAGGAAGATTCTTGGGGCTCACTGGCTAGCTACTATAGCTGAACCAGTGAGCTTCATGTTCAGTGAGAGACTATCTCAAAACATAAAGTGAAGAGAGATTGAGGAAGACAAGTGATGTCAACCTCTGGCCTCCATGTGCAAATGCACACAGGTGCACATGCACCTGCAAACACACACACACACACACACACACGAGCACACTGTCTTAGCTACTTCTCTATTGTTGTGATAAAACACTACAAGCAAGGCAGCATATAGAAGGAAAAGTTTATTTTGGGCTTACAGTTCTAGAGGGATAAAAGCTCATTGTCATCATAATAGGGAGTGTGGCAGCAGGAGTGTGGCAGCAGGAGCGTGTCAGCAAGAGGGACAGGCATGGTGCTGGAACAACAGCTAAGTGTGTAGATCTTGAGCCACAAATAGGAAATGGAGGCTTGAAGTGGTTGAATCTTTTGAGACTTCAATGTCTTCTCTCAGTGACATACTTCCTCCAGCAAGGCCACACCTTCTAATCTTCCAATTAGAGACCCAGTATTTAAATACACAAGACTATGAGGGGCATCATTCAAGCCACTGCATGTACAAACACACACAAATCAAAGAAAGAGTAAAACAAAGGACCTTGTGCTAGGAGAATGGGCTGAACAACTCTCACACGTTGATGGGGCATCTTCCCTGGCCCACTCAAGGCTCACCATGGATTGGGCAAAGTCTACTCTTGTATCCAGGGCAGAATTTGCATCAGGATTCTCAGCCCACGGTTTCAAGTTCAGTAGGCAACAAGAATGCATCCAAGCAGCAGACAGAATATGCACCCACAGAATGAAATCAGGTTAATAGTATCTCTGTCAGGACAGCTGGCCTCCAGGTTTGCCCCTTCATTGATGCATAAAGGCTAATGCAGATCATGAAACAAACCTCACTCTCCATCCTGCCGAGCACTTTGGAGCAGCAGAACTGTCAGGAGAGATGCTTGGCAGAATGCAAGCTTTGGGTTGGCATGATATAATTTGCACCACCTCTGCAAACTTTCCCTAACTCTTTCCTAAAAATAGTGCTTCGATTAGAAAGTGACACAACTTCTGTTGGGGAAGGTGTGAACAGCCGTGAAATGCTTCATATGGAAAGGAGCAGGTGAGACCCCAGTAGATCATCAAATGCCAAATGATACACTATAATGTATGGTAATTGGTTATTATTAAAATAGTCTATTGCTTATCACACAGTAGCTAAATGGCCTTTCAGTTGCTCTATAATTACCCAGTGATGGGTGATCTGTTTTCTTCTTTGAGAGCTAGGTACCAAGGGTATCGGAGTAGCACCTGTCACAACACAGGAAGAGAGCAGGGTGAGGGGAGGGGGTTTTTCTGCTAAGGTGGGGCCTCACTAGACTGGAAAATCCTCAGACAGGGTGGAACGCTGTGCAAGGTCCCTAGGGGGACAGGAAGCAGAGAATTAGGATCGATCTCTGCAAGGCTTCTGCATCTTGCTTATTACTACCCATGCAGCCATCTCTGTAGATATTTCCTAAAGAGTTCCATTGCCCATTGAAGGACATATTTGTATGAGGTAAGGCTGGATGGGCACCTTGCTTCTATTCCCACTCCCTAAGCCAGTAAGAAGCGTAGGAGCCACAGGAGGTGGCTGGGGCTGTCTATGAGGGTAAGAAGTGATATTTGTGATTTCTGGAGACATTGAAGGGGTCCAGAAGGATATGAGTGAGACAGGGATGTATGAGAGGAAGACAGGCTAGACAGCATAGGGAAGGAGAAGAGGGAAGGCCAAAGTCTCTCAGAAAATGTAAGATGCATAGCATAGTGGTCTGATCTCAAATAGGAAACAGATTCAGAAAGGGATGAACGTGCCCATAGCCCCATGGTATGATCATGCCCCAAGATTATGACATTTCTGAATTTCTGAATCTACCTGGCTGCCACTGAGCTTAAGAATATGAAGGAATTTTTGCTGAGGCTGGGAGAAACAAGAGGAAAGGGTGTTTGGTGTCTCTTCTCTTCCCCTCCCAGGGCTCCAACAGCTGCATCTTAGAGAGCTTGATCAAAGGAGAGATGGGCAGGCTGGTCTTACGTCAACTTGACTCAAGCCAGAGTTATCTGAAAGGAGGAACCTTCAGTTCAGAAAATGCCTCCATAAGATCCAGCTGTGAAAATTAAGACATTTTCTTAATTAGTGATTGATGTAAGAGGGTCCAGCCCGTTGTGGGTGGGGTCATCCCTGGACTGGTGGTCCTGGGTCCTATAAGAAAGCAGGCTGAGCAAGCCAGGAGAGGGGAGGGGAAACAACCCAGTAAGCTGCACTCCTCCCTGGTGTCTGCATGAGCTTCTACATCTAGGTTCCTGCTCTAAGTTCCTGTCCTGACTTCCTTTAATGATGAACAGTGCTGTGGAAGTGTAAACAGAATAAACCCTTCCCTCCCCAAATTTTGGTCACAGCAATATGAACTCTAAGACAGAAGAGTTTTGAAGAAAGGACAAAATACTTTCAAGTCCAGATAGAAGAAGGAGGCAGCAAAGGGATTCCCTAGCTGCTTCATCTTCTGTGTGCATAAAAAGGGCCATCCAGGGATAGAATCTAACCTTGACCAATAAGATACATATAAATTTGGGGAAAAAGGAGCTCAGGAAAAGCCTGTGTCATCCTCCTCTATGGCTTCCTTTATATATAATCAAGACTGTTTTTCCTCTAACCTAGCAAAACCCTAAGTCTCACAAATTCTAGATACCTAATGAGTATTTCCTGAATGGCTTTGTGAATAAAAAGAATGGTAAGATGTGTATAGTCTCACACACCATCCATTTCTATTTCCATGTTGTTAAACTTTAAAAATTGTCAACCCCTCTGAAGAGCCTCTCTAGAAAGTATCAGGAAGGGGAGAGCTATGTTTCCACAGCACTGAATTATGCATGTACATTACTCCTACAGTACTGTACGGGTCATGGTGTCTCCATCTCCTGCTTCAGTCTTTCTTCCATGACAACCTCAGGCATTACAAAATGGCACAGGGTAGGTGTTCAGAAAACGTTTATAGATTGGCTGGACTTCCAACTCTCCTCTTTGTATGTGTGCGTTATTCTGAAGTGTGAGAACACAGGTAGATGATCATGGGTAGTGAGGAGGAGGATTGCACAGTTTGATTCTACAGTCCGTTGAATGCTCAATTATCAGAAACCACACTTTCCATGTACATTGGACACTTCTCTTGTTGCTGTGCCCCAATAATGACAGAAACAACTCAAGGGAGGAAGGATCTGTCTGTATACAAAATTTTAGGGTATATATTCCATCAAGGAAGGTGACATGGCACCGTGAACATGAGGTGGCTTGTTTACATTGTTGGAGGTAAGGGAGCACAGATTAAAAAAAATGATGTGGTCAGCTGGCTTTTTCTTTTTTCCCTTTGCATTTGGGTCAGGGACACCAGTCCATTGGATGATGCTGCCCACATTCAAGATGAAACATCCCCTCAGTTAACCCTTTCTAGAAATGGCCTCATAAGCACATCCAAAAGCATGCTTCAGTGTGCTAGGCATTTCTCAGTCCAATAAAGTTGACCAAGGAAATTAACCATCACAGACCGTACCTTCGATTTTGGGAAAGGTAAATGCAGATGACTTCTCTTCATCACAGTGTGGTGGTTTGAATGAAAATGTCCCCCACAGGCTTGAATATTTGAACATTTGGTTCCCAGTTGGTGGTGCTGCTTGAGGAAATGGTGCAGCCATGCTGGAGGAAGGATGTCAGGGCAGGCTTTGAGAGTTCATAGCCTGTCCCCTCTGGCAGCTTACTCTCTCTTGTTTTATGGTTGTGATTGAAGATGTGATCTCTTCCAGCTTCCTGCTTCTGCCACCATGCCAGTCACTTGCTGCCATGCCTCCCTGCCATGATGGGCTCTAGTCCTCTGTAACTGTAAGCAAAGTAAACTCTCTTTTGTAAGTTGCTTGGGTCTTGGTGTTTTATCAGTGACAGAAAAGTAACTAGTATAGATGGCAGAGAAATCTCTCTGAGAGTTTCTTTGCCTGGACCAAGGCAGGCATGTGACATAGTGTGGCTCACTGACAGTCTCCATGAAGAATCTGATTCCCGAGGAAATATTATAAAACTGCATGACCTAATCATTAATCCTTGATCCCCACACCCTCCCAAGTGTCCTTTCCATGAAGATGGCTCTATACTCTATAACTATGCATTTTGGACACCCAAGTGTCCCCGCCATGGAAAAGGTCCTACACTCTCTAACTGTGCATTTTGGTCCTAGACTATTTTTGATCCTGTTCCTTAATCAACAAATAGTCACTTTCCTGCGGATTCTTTTTTAATATGATTTTTAAAAATTAGTTTTCTGAGACAATTACATAACTTCTCCAGTGTTCTTTTTTCCCACTAACCTCTCTCATGTACCCTGCCTTGTTCTCTCTAATTTATGGCCTTTTTGTGTAATTATTGTCATTGTTGTTATTGTTGTTGTTGTTGATGGTGGTGGTGATGAGGGATAGGGCTCTCTCTCTCTCTCTCTCTCTGTCTCTCTTTCTCTCTTTCTCTGTGTGTGTGTGTGTGTGCATGCACGCGTGCGCACACACATGTGTGTATGTCATACAGACTGCTTAGTTTATATGTCACTTGTATGTATGTGTTTTCAGCACTGACCATTTGTTCTTGCCCAGTTGGTTTGCTCTTCCCTGGAGAAGACTGTTCCACTCTCAACATTCCTTAGTTCTTTGTGCAGGGTAGAGGGCTCCTGAGCTTTTCCTGTTTCATTTTTGCAGTTTATTAGTGTCATCCTTGTTCAGGTCTTGTTTAGGCAGCCACATTGGTGGTGCTTCATCAGTGTAGCTTCTGCATTTCAAGGAGCAACAGGGTCACAGAAAACTCCCTGTTCCTCTTACTCTTGTAATCCTTCACCCCCTCTTCCACAGTGATCCTCGAGTCTCAGGTGCAGGAGCTTAGATGTATCAACTGGGACTGTGTTCCACAGCTCTACATTTTGATTAGTTGTAGTTTTCTGTGTTGGTCTCTGTCTGCTGCAAAGGTAAGTTTCTTTGACAATGGGAGAGGACTACACTTATCTCTGGGTATAAGGATAAATATTCAGAATGTTATTAGGACTTACGCTGGTTTAGTAGTGAAAATTGAGGCCTTTCTCCAGGATCCATTACTTCACTAGCCCTGGGTAGTTGGATGTTTCCTGTAACCAGCATGGTTTCCCTCTTGATCATATCTTAAGTCTAACTAGTGAGCAGTTGTTATCACCAATGTATGTGCACCAATATTATGCCCTTAAAATTATTCTGCCATGCTGGTCACTGTCATAGATCCTATTGATTCTTTAAATTCTTCTTATCCTTCCAATAAATTCCTCAGATTTAAATCATCCATATTTGACTTTGCTCTATGTATTCAAGGCCTCCTTAGTGATGCAGTGACCAAGTCATTTCTGAGTGTTAAAGATGCTCAGCAGAGAGTCCTGACCTTCTGTGGAATAAATAGTTGATGTCTGTGCCTCTCCTAATGGCTACTGCTCAGAGAAGCTCACTGAAGATATTTTCTATAAATATAGTCAAAGTTCAAGAACTTGAAACCAAATCTAGGTTTCTCTTTTGACATTTCTCACATTGAGAGAAACAGTAGTTTTTGACCCTCATTAATGATAATCACTCAGGCATATCAGTTCTCAAATAGCTGGACTCTGGTAATTTAGAAGCCCTTTGCTGCTGCTGCTGCTGCTGCTGCTGCTGCTGCTGCTGCTGCTGCTGAAGGAGTGGCATCAAGCGCCTCCAATAGAAACACTTTGCTTAGCACCTCCTTCAGCAAGAATCTCGGTAACAGAGAAAACAGTGAAGAAGGAGTTGGTTGCATCTGAGCACATTTTGTGTGTTGAGGTGGGAGTGGGAGGAACTGGGCATAGACTATTTTTGAGCCAACGCCTTTTTTTTCTAATCTCTGACAATAAAGGATCTGGAAATGTCTCTTGAATAGCAAATTTACCCTGGTCTCCACTGAGGGGTTAGCCTACTGACTGTTCTGAGGGGTTATTAGAACACCCAAGAAAGACTGTCAGTTGTCTTTAAAAATGCGAAATCTATTGGGAAGCAACATTTCACTCTCCCTGCAAAACAGAGATAAGAGCCAGAGATAGAGAGATGGCTCAGGGGTTAAGAGTGCTTACACTTCTAGAGAACCAGAGTTGAGACCACAGCACCCAATCAGACACCTCACAACTTCCTGTACTTCAGCTCCAGAAGATTCAGTTTCTTCTCGCCTCTGTGGGCACCCTCATGCATGTATATACTCTCTCACACAGCATACATACATACAAACAAATGAAAGTAAGAGTCAGGATACTCTCTATGTGAAGCACTGTAGCTCCTCAAAGCTGGCAGCAGGACTCAGGTTTTCGGTGCTGAGTGTAGACTGACAGGGATCTAGGTGGAGAGTGATTTCAAATTTCCTGACATGCGTGACTAGAAGACAGTGGTTCAGGGAAAAGCCAGTTAACCAGTAGCAGAGAGAGAAAAAAAATTACCCTCATCCCGTGTATCACAACTCCACAGAGTAGCAGGAGTGAATATTCCATTCTTTTCTAAAATATCTCCATGTGCTTACAGATTGGAGAAAATCTTTTCAGATGTACATCCACCTGAGAGAAGGATCATATGTAGAATATATAAAGAACACAAAAAATTAAACACCAAATATAGTCCTACCAATAAATGGCAGAGTTATAAAACGAACTAAGCTTAGCCAATAAGTGTATGGTAAAATGCTTGTTACCCTTACCCATCAGGAAAACATACCTGAAATCACACTGAGGACCCATCTCACCTCAGTCAGAATGACTGTCACTAAGTGTACTAGTTAGTTTTATGTCAACTTAACACAAGCTAGAGTCATAAGAGAGGAGGAAGCCTCAATTCAGAAAATGCCTCCATAAGATGGGTAGAAGCAAGACTGAGGGCATTTTCTTAATTAGTGATGGATAGGGGAGGGCTCAGCCCATTGTGGTGGTGCCATCCCTGGGCTGGTGGCCCTGGATTCTATAAGAAAGCAAGTCAAGCAAGCCATGAGGAGTAAGCCAAAGAGAAACATTCCTCCATGACCTCTACCTTGTCTCCTGCTTCCAGGTTCCTGTCCTGTCTGAGTTCTTGCCCTCACCTCTTTTGATCATGAACTGTTATATAGAACTGTGTGTGAAATAAACCCTTTCCTTCCCAAGTTGCTTTGGTTATGGTGTTTCATCACACCAATAGAAACTCTAACTAAGACACTAAAAAAGCAAATTTAACAACAGATGTCATCAAGGGTGGGGGAGGAAGAAGCCTCCAACACTGCCAGTAGGGGTGTAAATTAGTGCAGCCACTGTGGAAATCAGTGTGGGCTTCCACATAAAAACTCAAAATAGAGTCAATCCGTATGACCCAGCTGTGATAATCTTGTATACATCTGTGAGAATCAAAGTCATTATGTCACTGAGATACCTGCATACCCATGCTTACTGCAGCATTGCCCACAATAGCCAAGTTCTCGAACCAGTTTATGTGTCTATTAACAAAAGAATGGATAAATAAAATATGGAAAATAGCCTCACATGACTTAGAAGGATCAAGGACCTCACAAAAAAGGTACAAAATTGTTTTTCTGTTGAAATTGTCCTTACTTTACAGAGAACCTAGGCCCAGATAAAAGTCAGATACACCCAACATTCTGTGCACACATAATGGGGCAACCAGTACTTTTCAAATGGAGAGTCTCCCAGTTTTCAGAACCAATGGCTGTGGAAAGCAGGTACCTAGGATCCTGCTGGCCATGTGAATTTGTGCTTATGTTTAGGGGAAACTGAAGTGCTCTGTACTTGAAGCACTGTCTGATGCCCATAATACAGACATCCAGGTCACCTCAGAAAAATAGCCACACATCATGCTGAAAGCTGCTTGTTCTCACTACCCATTTCTAGTGCCTGCCTAGGACTTCTCATGTGGCCTGCTTGTCTACAGAGTGCCATGGATATCTGGCCAGCTATCAAGTCCAATGTTAGACATGTGGGTTCCAGATGTGCACAGGATTGCCGTCAGCTGTGTTTTTTGCCAATTGTAGAAGTACCATATGGCAATTTTAAGCTACCAAACATCTGGAAAGCAGATCCCACAAGAGATGAAACTCTTAAGCAAGGTGACCATTTAGATGACAGTCACAATGTTCTTGGTGAATCCAAGTAAATGCTGGGAACAGAATTGTGACCAATATAGTCAAGAAATAGCTATGGAGTGCCTGCTTTGTGGGATTCTAGAGAACGAGTGAAAACAAGACAGACTAAAGTATGCTGAAGAGGATGGGGGTGACTGTGATTCCCAAAGCATGGGAAGGTATTCTAGGAAGGCCAGTGGGAAAAGCATTCAATATAAAAGCCATAATTGTTACCATTGCTTTGCACTGAATATTATTCTCCCTACTTCCCTAACCTCAGTTTGCCCAGTCAACTCCACCTACACTGGCTTCTTTGTACCCCTAGAACATACTAAATATGCTTCTGTCTCAGGATCTTTGTGCTCCATAGTCTCTAGTTTCAGGTTACACAGGAGCTCTTTGTTTTTTCCTTTTAGCCTTCATCATCCACCATCTGCACCCCACCCCCCAACTCCACACTGAATAGCTAAACTTTCAGGAGAAAGTTAGATATGCAATCTCATTTCGCCTTGCTCTACCTTTCCCACAATTCCACATTCTGTGCTTGTGCTTAGCTCAAGCATCAGACCCAGCCTGCAAGTCAGAAAACAGACAACCCGTTTACTGGCCTGGAATGCCCCACCAGCACTGATGATTGGCTCCTCTTCCCTGCCCTGAAGGAGCTAGCCACTTTCAGATATATCCCAGGCAGCAGGCCTGCTCTGTGACACTGTCAAGAAGTAAGGAGCCTGGGGAAAGTCACAGACATAAGCAAGATTAATCATGTGACCTTTTAAGAGCACTTGGACCTGTGGAACAGAAAACTGCCAATGGTCCAGGCCTTGTCCTGATAAGGGAGGGTAAAAGCATTCTAAGAAATGTTTTCTTGGAGCACCCAGGGGATGCAAAGGCTAAACACACTAGAGGATTCAGTGGAGAAAGAGGAGAGGACGCTAGGAGAAGGCTCACTCCTGAGCATTGAGCCAGTTCTAGATTTCTGGTAAACCCATACGCTCAGATATTTACCTTTCTTCTTCTGGATGTTGGCACTGCTAATGGTAGGGATGCTGGAGGAGGAAAGAGACCTGGATTCCCAGATCATAGGTGTTCACGCAGACTGAGAGACTGTGGGCATCAATATCCTGTGTAAAAAAACAAGAGGGGAACAAGGGACGGGATGTGGGGTTCTGATGACAAAGTCCAGCATCACCTGTCACTCTGAAGCAGTGTGTTCCCAGGGCTGCTTTGGGGAGGGAGGCTCCTATGTAGGCTATGAGATGCAGTATGATTTCACAGGGGAAACCCCAGAATAATATTCTAGGCAGAGACATAAATAACGAGAGTTAACCAAGGTGTGCTCAAGCCTATGTTACTGCTCTTGAAGGGCTGCAGCGGGCATTGAAAAGACACATGGTCACAATGGACATTGGAAAGACATATGCAGGCTGAAATAGTGGGGGCCCAAGAATAAGGGAGCAGATTGGTTCTACAGGCACCAGGAGCTGGTTCACCAGCAGGACAATACACAGAATGTCAACGGAGACAGGCTATGTGGAAGGGGCGCTAACAGGAATGTCATTTTCCAAACAAGAGGTGACCGGTGAGTTGTGGATTCTGTTACTAGGTATGGAATTCTGGGAAAAGTTGGTTTTTTAATTCTCTTCTGCAGATACAGTCAAGAGCAATGGTGGAGTCACTTGGGTATAAATGAGCTTTGGGCATTTAGACAAGGCTTTTAAGAAAAAAAACTGACAAGGTGTAATCTATATTCCTCAGACAGATAAAAACCTGGTCAGAGCATTGGGGGCCTGGCTTGTAGATCCCTGGGAATGCCTGTATGGATCTTTGAAAACTCAACCTAAATCTCCTTAAAACCCTTCACAAGTCTCTTGTGACTTTCAGAATACAGCCCGGCTCTTTGGCTGGGCATTTAGGACTTCCTGGAGCCTATGCTTATCTCTCTCATTTTACTGTTTCTTCCTTAAAGTATAGAGCAGTGGCCCCCAAACTTATCTGTATGTTCCAATCACCTGGAGATTATCTAATTTTTAGGCCTAGACTTTATATTGAGACCAACTCAGCCATCATCTTGGGGGTTCAATGCTGCTCCCTAGGAGGTAAGGTGTGTCCAAGCTCCAGTCACACTGGATATGTTTGCAAGCCTCTGTGTTCTGGTGTCATTGCTGATGGACTGTGATTTGGCTGTGTGCAGGCAGTAGCTCTGCATTAGTCTACAGGTCATCTACGTGTGGCTTCAAGCTTCTCCATGCACTCAGGAGCCCTCAGCTCTCTCATCTTCCTGAGAGTAACATCTTTGCCAATGTAAGCTTTCAAGTTGATGACACAAGCCATTTTTCGCCCTTGTCAATTGGCTTCTGGATGGCACTCGTTTCCTTCCACTTCCATCGTATGGATTGAAACAAGTTCCACGGTATATGTGTCAGTTATACTTCTGGTTGCTGAGATAAAATATCTGACCAAAGCAACTTAAGGAAGGAAGGGCTTATTTTGGCTTACATTTTGAGGGTACAGTTTATCATGATGTAGAAGGCATGGCCACAGAAGCATAAGGCAACTGTGCACATTGTATCTGCCATCAGGAAGCAGAGAGAGGGTTGTTGGTGTTCAACTTCCTTTCTTCCTCTTGTTTAGTCTCGGAGCCTGAGAGTAGAATGGTACTTTCACCATTTAGGGTGCATTTTCTGTCCTCATTTAGCCCAATCTAGCAACACCCATGTACCCAGAGCCTTTTCTTCTCCATGATTCTAGATCCTATCAAGTTGGCATTATTGATCATCACACATGGTCAAAGCCCATAGCAGTGGGGCAGAGGAATAGACTGGCTATTCTCAAGCTCTATGCTGTGGTTTGAGTATAAAATGGTGTCTCCATAGACTTATGTGTTTGACCAGCTGGAACCCCAGTTGCTGATGCTATTGTGGGAGGTTGAGGAACCTTTAGGAAGTGGGACCTGGAGGGAGGAAGTGGGTTACCTTCTTCCTTTCTCCCTCTCTCCCTCTTCTTCCTATTCTGCAGAGATGTGAGTAATCCCAACTATGTGCTGGAGGACATGGGTCT
Organism: Grammomys surdaster; assembly: GCF_004785775.1. NCBI lineage: Eukaryota > Metazoa > Chordata > Mammalia > Rodentia > Muridae > Grammomys > Grammomys surdaster. Next base: position 3,483,221 of record NW_021604749.1, on the reverse strand, counting down.
TGGTGCTTGCTGCTATGCTACTCCCTCCATGCTTGTCTGTATCATGGCAAACTGTATAAAGAAAGATAAGTCCTCCCTCCCTTAAATTGCTTTGTCAGGTACCTGATAAGAATAAGAAGAAAGGTAACCAATGCACTCCACAAGGTACACGCAGGAGGGAGAGTGGTGCTAAGAACAATCCAGTTTGACTCAGAGGTGATCTTGCAGCCAGAGACTGTGAACTGCACTGTCCTCACTCTGGCCTCATTGTTCCATAAGTGCCCCAGATGTCATCCAGTTGTCCACCCAGCTCTTCTCATGTAGACCAATGTTTGCACATGCAGAGCCATCTATGTGTATCCACGCTGCACGTTTTAAACATGACTCTTATTTTTACATACTTTCCAAAAGGCTTTGCACTCACACACAGGCTATGTGTTCATCTCCAATTGCATATTTTTGCACATGTAGTCTAACATGCACACATATTAGTTGCTTTTTAAACATCATCATGGGGACACATTTTGTGGGCATATACTCAAATATATACATATTCCGATGTACTCAGCCATACTCACACACTTGTAAATCCCATGTACTCTCCATGAATTGTTCAGTTGCAAATGCATCTTCTCCCACACTTGTGCACCCTTACTCCCTGGCTCACACATACAGCTTCCAAACCTCTGTGTGCACAGCTGCTTAATCAGAATCAGGGTCTGCTGATGAGGCTGCTGTCTGGCACCCTGGAAGCTGCATTAACTCTTCCTTATCCCACAAAAGCTGAATGAACTCTTTCCATTCATAGAGAACCATCCACCCCAGAGAACAAGGATCACAAAGGCAACAGATGGAGCTACTTAAACTGCCCATGTTGGACTTACTCAGAAAGAGTCAGGGACACGCAGGCAATGCAAGGGACAGCACTTTGGACCTCTTGGCTTTATTCTGTTTTTTTTTTTCTTCCCAAGCCTGCCCCTACTCCTCACGAAAGGCATACAAAACATTTATGATCAAACCCAGGCAGCTCCCAGAACAAAAAGTACACCCAAGGAAAACTTCAGGTAGTCATGAGTAAGCTGGGATGTGTGGCCTCCCTAGTAAGATAGATTTAACATGGAGAAATCAGTTCACAACTGAGCCTAACTTAAGGTTGGCCCAGACTGAAAGAACCTTTAAGGATGAATGTGCTCAAACAGTGGAAGGCACAAACAGAAGCAGGCCTGTGTTACCACGGTTGCCATTGGTAACAAAACCAGGTGTAGATCTCCCAGATCTGATGTCTCCCTTAGTCGTTGGGAGCAGACTAAGATTATTATTAGTATATGAGTAGTTACTGGGAGAGGATGAAAACATGTACCTACAGAGAACTATGGCCTCAGCTGGCCCTATGGAGAGCCCCAGAGATGGAATGGACATTTGTCATTTCACCACATGAGGTCGACTTGGGCCTCCAAGGAGGAGCTATGACCTCAAGATAGACAGTACCTTTGTATCTTGTCAATTGAGAACAATCCCCAGACCTCTTAGGAGCTAGGTCAATGAATGAAGCAATTGCCTTGGTCCTTGTTATAGTTTGGATAAGATGTCTGTCACAAACTCAAATGTATGAATGCCCCAGTTGGTGGCATTGTGTTTGGGAGGTACTGGAACCTTTGGGACGGTGGCTTAGCTGGATGAAATGCATCACTGGGATTTGGCTTTGAAGGTAACAGGCACTTTTGGTTCCTACCCAAACTTTCTGTTTCCTGGTCACCTTAGGACTAGATGTCTCTTGCTCCCACTACAGAGGACCGAACTGCTTCAGCTGTTGTGAGTTCTGTCTCCCAAAACTGTGAAGCCAAGTAATTCTTCCTCCGTGAAGTTGCTTCCATCAGACCCTATGCTCACATGAGAAAAGAAACTGAGGCATCAAATGTGGGCACGAAACATGTTAGTGATGTTAGCCATGAACTCCAAGTCACTGATACTAGGTTAGTGTCATATTAAGGAAAGAACTGAAAGTGCTTCCCTTTGAAAGTGTTTTAACCAAGATACAGTCCAGATTGGAATACTCTATGCTTCTCTTTTGCCTGTCTGTTGTTTGACTATGAATCTGTGCCTGTCTGAAAGCTGTCTTGTGACTGTGTCCCTGTGTGTCTGTCTATTGTCTGTCTGTGTTCCTTGTCTGCTGGCATCCACCTCCAACAAAGGGCTTCACTCTGTGTTTGTTGAATGGCACAGAAAGTCTCACAGGGAGAAGGAATGGGATACTTTATAGAAATCCTTAACAGAGTTTTACAAGCCACTGTCTCCAATGGATCCCAAGTGTCCCAGACAACAAACAGTACTACAAGCATCATTGTTTATCAACAAATAGCCATAAATGGATATTCATTTTACAAGATCACTTTCCATCTCTGTATTAGCTGCTTTCAGTGGATGATACACGTGTACAATCTAGGTCAGAGGCACGGGGAAGTACATAACTTAAGTTTAAAACCAGGTTGGAAAAGCTCGTGGGAAATCCAAGGCAAGTAAGTTTGATGGTTACATTTCTTTCTTAAGGACAGGTTAAACAAACAGACCAAGTACACAGTAGGATCATGGTCTTGAGATTTTTAATAAAGTCTGGCTGAGAGGTCTGGCAAAGATTCACTTCTTAGTACATTGGAGATATTTTTTATCATAATGAATTGTCAGTCCTCAAGGAAGAAATGGGACACGCCCTCCACTGTTCACCACACCATACATTTCCAATGGTTGCTGGGCCTAGTGGTCCAAGAGAACAGTGCCACCCAGCACATTTCACTGGCTCGACAACTTTCAGACCTGGCTAGGACAGAGTGTTCCCAGTGAACTGTTCCCTGGGTCTGTCTTCCCTGCTGGCCCCATGCAGCCATCCCTATAGTTGCTGTGAATTTTCCACACTCATCAAATAGCACTGTTGCTTGCTTGTTTCCTCCATAGTCCTTCTACATTGCATGATAAGTGGGTGTGGAAACAATAGGGTATAGGAGGCCCTGGCCTCTGCCCAAGGGCTTCTTTCTTTAATTGAATCTGGGAACAGAGGCAGGGAAAAGGGTGGCCCCCAGAGTTGCTGCTGAGAGGAAATCTCACTGATGGATTCAGTGTCTTGTTGAATGTTGGTTGTCTTAACAGCCCTGGAGTCTCAGTCTGGCTCAGCATTGTCTCACAGCACCAGAGCCTGCTTTCTTCTCCAGAAAAGCATCCATTTCCTCTGTATCCCACATGTCTGCTCCAAAGTTTCATGGATAGTCTTATACATGCTATAAGCTCTCAGTTCTCTGAAACTTTGTTCAAAACATTTCCTCCAGCTTGGCTACATACTCGTCTACCTGGTTAAGAATTAAATTCTCAGGTTGAAAGAGGCTATCAACTTAAGAAGGAGGGGAGGAATGAGATAGGTTAGAGGGGAAGTGCCTGGGAGGGACTTGGGGGTAGGAAAGAGGGGGAGAACAATGGAATAATTCTAATTCAATTAAAAACATATTTTTTTAAAAAAATAAGAATGATAGTTTGCTTTTAAAGAAGAATACAGCACAGTAATACAGTAATCGTTAATGCTGTTGCCTTAAGTAAATGAACACAAACCCCAAAGATTTAGTCTGATGTTCTATTATTTAAATTCAAGAATTAAATGTTTGATTCTTCCTTTAAAAAATAATTGGGTCTAAGATTTTACTCACTCATTGCTCACCTACTCCAGAAAGCCTTCCTGGTTCACCCCAAGTAAATCAAATGTCTTCTTTATCGATGTTCACTAACCTCTGTTATCATCCTGACTGAATTTGTAACACCCTAGGAGCCATACCTAGGTCATCACTGCAATTTTTTTTCCAGGAAAATTTAAGAGAAGAGAGAAGACCCACACAGGTTGTTTGAGTCCAACAACCCTAACTGTCCATCAGCCCCACTTCCTAGCTACAGGCTTCAAATGTTAATAGACAGACTTCTATGAACTAAGCTTATTGGGTTTAACTCACCGAAAAATGGTTCACAAGAACTCTACACAGTAGCATAGGCAGAGGGCGTTTGTAGACTGGGTACAGAAGTGATGCACAGAGAGTCTCTGGCCACAGCTCAGCATTTGTCTCACTTGGACATGTTCTGAGCAGCTGGTGGTCTATGATTGGCTGAAACACCACTGCTCGGATTGGCTGAGACTCAGCAACTTGTCACAAAAAATTATACTGCCAAATTAGACTTCCAGTTTGTTTATATAATAAGTTAGCTTGTAGTTTGTTACCTAGGGACTCAAGGTACAGAGGCATCTGCAGGCCAAATTTACTTTAATTTAATATGAGTCACTTGTAAATTGTGAATGACTGTAAAGCAGAGTGCAAGGAATAAATGAGGTAGCCTGGGAACAGGAAAAGAGCTTCCGTGGGAGGGGCTCTGCTGAGCAAGCAGGATGCACCAGATCTCCTGCCCCTGCCCACACTTGCAAGGCGGGCACCCATGATCCCATTCTGCTAGTGTGTATGCTTGTTTTAGGGCCCAGAACTGAATTCAATCTCATACAATACAATTAAGAAGTCCTGTATTTTGGAGTATTCCATACCTCAAAGGAGTAACTTCATACTTCAACAAGGCTGGAATTCAATTTTAAAAGTTGGTGGTGGCGAGTTCTGGCCTGGCGCATAATTTGTCTTTTTTTCTTTTCTTTTATATTTTTTTAAATGTTCCCATCATGTTGGGGATATTTGTTAAAAAGAGCAAAACCCTAATGTTCTTTAAGAGCCCAAGAATTACAATGTCAAAAACTTTCTCCAGAATATTTTTACAAACAGACATAGACAGACAGACAGGCAGACAGGCAGGCAGGCAGGCAGGCAGGCAAACACACACACACACACACACACACACACACACACACACACACACACAGAGAGAGAGAGAGAGAGAGAGAGAGAGAGAGAGAGAGAGACAGAGAGACAGAGAGACAGAGAGACAGAGAGAGACAGAGACAGAAAGAGAGACAGAGACAAATAGAGACAGAGAGAGATTCAGAATTTTTTCTAAGGGCACTGCAGAATTACTTTTCAAAAAAGATGGCAATGACACAGGACTTGGCTGAGCTGAAATCAAATGAACTCTCAGGTGTCGTGTAGGGCTTATTTTCCCAGTGGTGTGCACAATGCTGGCTGAGCTGATGGAAGGAGTCACTTAAGGGTTATTGGCTATCAGTGCAACTCCTCATCAATATAGAACAAACTCCTAGATGGCAAACCTCAAGGAGAGATTTCCCAGCCTCTTGGGGGATAGAAACATAAAAACAGGAAATGGCTACGTGGCCACACCGTTCCAGCATGGAGTAGTGCCAGCTCTGTTTTGGAGGATTGGGGAAGATTTTTCTGGAAGAAATAACAAGTAATCTAGGTTTTAAAGTGTGAATAAGAGCTTAGGTTTTAGTGGTTTCCTATGGAGAGTAATCAGAGGAAAGCGTTTTTTCTATATTGTATACTATGTTTTGGCATTTGCTGTCTTAAGCACTGTGCCCACTTAATTCTGACAGTAACCTCACAAGATAAGTTTCTCCTTGGGAAAAAAAAGAGTATCTAAAAAGCTAAGTTGAGTAATTTGTCCAAGGATGTATCACTAGCAAATGTTACAGACAGAACTTCACCCCATTTGTCTGGCTCTGGCTCTGTGGGCCTTTCTCTACGGCTGGCTTCCATGGTGATGAAAGAAGGCTGTGATTGACTTTGTCTGTGGCATGCTTTGCACATTTTGAGATTGGATGATGCTAGGAACTGATTAGCAGTTGGTTCATTCCTCAGACACACATCCTTGAGACTGCAGAGGGAGTGCCCTCCTTTGGTGAAAAAGTGACAGGGCCAGAGCCAGGATCTCAGCCTATTGACTCCTATTCCAGTGTTCTTCGTATTATCCTATGGTGCACACAGTGGGTCCCCTTTGCATCTCTAGTAGATGAAGAACCTGAGGCCCTGTAGCTGTGAGATAAAAGGCTACTTAGCATATGGCTGAGGTCAAGCCTTTCCCTTCCTGTGCTCACTACCCATGTGACCTGAGAGTGCTACCTGACCCTTCACAGTTGAAGCTACTGAACATAAGGGAGGTGAACTTGTATAAAATAAATTGAGTGACACTTCTGTGAACATAAAGCCCTGATCAGTAGTGCCCATCAGATACAAATTAACTTTTCTTTACTTTGTCCTTTGAAGAATAAAGATCTTGGTTCAAGGTCCAGGGTTGTCCTGTCTCTGCTAGACACCTTCGCTGTTCTAGCAAAAGGAAGGCTTTTAAAAAAATTCAGTAAGTACTAGCCAGCCTCGATCTAGAGTCACAAAGCAGGCCTGTAACTTTCATTCCAAGTATAAAGAAGCTCTGAGGTCTTGGGCTGTGGTTCAAGGGTGGAGACATCAGTGGTCAAACCTTCAAGTCATCCCCATGTAGTTGAATAAGAGCAGCGTCTCTTTGATGTTCTTTATATGGTGGGCTTGGGAATAGAATCTCATTTTAGAATAAGATCAAGTGTTGAACATAGAAAATTGGAAACTTCTGTTGGAGGAGCAATAGATTTTAACAGCAGAGCTTTGCATCTCAGACAAGGTTATAACAACCCCATGCTTTGTAACAGCCAAAGGCCAGCTCCTACCCATTTCCCTGCTTCTACCCTGACATGAAGACTAACCACAAGAAGAAAGATAAGTGATGTCTTTGCTGTTCATGAAAATTTGAGCTCTCAGCATGTTGCAGAGAAAGAAACCACAGTTAGTAGACATTCCTAGAGCCTCAATTTGGCTCAGCACTGGGTTGCAGCACATGAGCCTGTTCCTCCTCTGGAAACAGGAAATACCCCTTCTTTCTTTACCCCACATATCTGGCTTCAGAGTCAGTCTTGAATAGACCCTACACATTCTGTTATTGGAACCTTCGTCTAAGATGTTCCCTCAACTTGAGCACCCCCTTCTCTGCTCTTTGTCTACCTGGTTGAGATTTAAGTTCCAAGACTCTACTCACTCATCTCTTGCCTCCTCCAGAATTCTATGGTGGCCATACCTATTCAAACCACCACAGTCCCTGAGAAGATGCAACGTAAGAGACGAAAGAACTATTTTGGCTCATGATTTGAGAGGGCTCCATCCATCATGGTAAGGAAGGCATACCAAGATTATAGTCATGAGAACACTTGTTGAGCAGAACTTTGAGTCTGAAGCTGAGCCTGCTTCTAACCCAATGTCCCATCCCTACGGCTACATTTTGAATTAGGTCCTGTCTTAGACTGATTTTCTGTTGCTATGATAAAACACTCATCAAAAGTATTTCTGGGAAGAAAGGGTTTATTTGGCTTGCAGGTTATAATCAGTCATTGAGGAAAGCCAAGGCAGGAATTCAAGGTAGGACTCTGGAGGCAGGAACTGAAGCAGGGATTATGAAAGAGTGCCGTTTACTGACTTGGTCTGCTAGCTTTCTTTTATACTCTAGAAACATCTGCCCAGAGGTGGCACCACCCACAGTGGGCTGCACTCTCCCATATCAATCCCAAATTAAGAAAATAATTTAAAGACATACCCAGATGCCAATCTGAAGGAGGTAATTCTTCACCTGAGATTTCCTCTTCCCAGGTGACTCTAGTTTTTGTCAACTTTAGAAAAACTAACCAGCACAGTTCCTGAGTCCTAAAGGTCCGAGAGCTTCTCAACAAAGCCATCGTCATCTGGTTTCCATATGTTAAAACACATGAACCTGTGGGGACCTTCACATTCAAACCATAACAGCAGCCTTTTCCAGTTTATGCATTTGATTACAGGACTGTCTCCTAGGAGACCAGGTCCTGTCAGACACCCTTTATCTTTATAACATCATCTGTCTCAGAAGGATTGCTCAGATCATACCTATAGAAATAATACATTCAATGCAAAGAAATTACGCAGAAGAAGCAATGTAGAAATTGGGGAGTGAGTACAGCTTTGTGGGTTGTGGTTTCACAGCTAAAGCTTGGGACTGTCATTCTCACATTTCTTCCATTGTTGCTTTCATGCTTCCATGAAGAAGATGGCCCCATACTCAAAGCACCATCTCTATACCTCACATGAGTCTGACCCTGAACTTATCTTTACAGCATTGCCTCAAGACTTTTCCTTGTTACCTGCCTTTATCAAGGATGGACTCTGCATTGCTCTGGCCATCCTAGTCCAAAGCAATATGTCCACTCAGTCTCCTAAATCCTAGACTTCTTCTTGCTGTCCTGGCTGGAGGGAAGACTGCTTGCCCATAGACAGACCTCTCAAGCAACTGTTAGTCATTTTCCTTTTCTGTGTACCATCCACTGTTACAGACTGTACCCGTATATACCAGGCTTTTCCTGACTCAAGAATCCTTGATGTTGGCTTTTCACACACACACACACACACACACACACACACACACACACACACACACACACACATGTGCACACTCATGCCTAGCATCCACAACAGCTCCAGACCACTATACCAGGCCTTCATGCTGGCAATTCAGATTTAGCCATGCCTGGTCGAATTCTAAGATGGTGTGTTAGAAAGATGACTCAGTGGTTAATAGGATTGGCTGCCTTGATAGAAGACCTGAGTTTGGTTCCTAACACCAACCTGGCAGCTTACAACTACCTATAATTCTCAATCTGGGATCCCCAGGGCCTCCTTATGGCTCTGTGAGGGCAGGACATGCATGCAGGACACATAAATACATGCAACCAAACATTTACACACATAAAATAAAAATAAATAATTCCTTCTTAAGAATCTTAAGATGGGCCAGGAGAAGGCATCAGAGCTGGTGATCATTCCAGTGGAGGCCTGGTCTGCAGGTCAATGGATGCTGTGGGTCTGCAAGTTTAACCAGACCACAGAAGATTATAGGCTTGCTACCATCCTCAAGCTGTGTAGCTTTGGGAAATTCATTTTTCCTCTCTGTGTCCAAGGGTTTTAATATGTGAGTCAGAGCACATTTCAGATGAGTATTGTGAGAGATAATTTGGGAAGGTGTCCCTGTCCCCTCAGTTCCTGGTGGGTGGTAAGGCCTCAGTGAATACAGCCCTTTCAGATGTGCTGCTGCGGCTGTGGTCCCCATTGCTGTTGTGGTTGCTGCCATTGCAAAGAAGCACACACAGTATCCCTAGGTATGTCTCCTGTTCAGCTGCACTTCCTCAAACTACCCATTAATATTCTGAGGACCCAGCCAGGGAGGCCCTCACCACACACCAGACTTAAAATCAATCAAGTTCCTGTCAGTCCAAATGAACTTTTCTCACTGATTCTCAGATCGCCTGCGTCTTCCTCCGAGTACATTTCTGCCACATAATGAAGTTTGGGCAGCACTAGCTGGCCACTGTCAGCTCCTGCACAGCCCCCGAGTGTGACCTACACACAGTCACAGCTGTTCTCTGGCACTGCACTGAGAGCACCCCCCTGCTCATCCTCTGGTGCCTGCTCATCAGGGTGATATATCCTGGCAGATTAACATGATGGCCTTGTAATTCTGCATCCAAGACACATGTCATTTTCCTTCAACACATTTGGAAGGAGGGCAAGTTCTACTTTGTAAAGACCATCACTTATTTTGAACTGGAAGAAAATAATTTATTTGACCTGAAGTTGTTGTATTTTTCCATTAAGGGCATGTATATTTCCACTTTATAATGAAAGATGGCTCTTTTAGATCACTTGCTAGGCTGGTCTTCACCTTCATTTCAGTTCAGGGGTTCCTTCTTCAGTTCATTTCAATTTATGAATACAATAAGTAAAACTGAATTCACAAATTAGACCTAACAAGGTACATGTCGGAGGACAGGTATATAACCAGAAGTCTCCCATCTCAGAGTTTCTGTAGAAAACACAGATCTTTTTCAGTTAAACAGAAACTTCTTGCTACTATGGAAAAAAAAAACAACAAACAAGCAAATAAACAAACAAACAAAAATGGACTGAAGGGCTCCTTCTAAGGCTCAGCCCCTGGTCCAATCTTCAGAAACTCAGCTGGAGCTTGATATGTCTTCTGCCACACAACTAAGAGGGCTTCACAGCTTTGTATTCTTACTGGGCTCTCTGGCCTAGGACTCTCAACTAAGGACACCTCTTAGAAGCTGAGATTTTTAGCAGTGGTAGACTGGAACTGTTACCACTTGAATTGAACTGAACGATCTGAGGCTTTGGGAGAACCAGATGGAACGTCCCATTTCTCACCCCTCTGTGTTTCTGTCTCTGTCTATCGCTCTGTCTGTCTCTATCTGTCTCTGTCTCTGTCTCTCTCTCTCTGTCTCTCTCTCTCTCTCTCTCTCTCTCTCTCTTTCTGTGTGTGTCTGTGTACACATTTAGGTTTGTGTGTGTTACATGCTTGTGTATGTACACATACCTATGGAGGTCAAAGGACAACTTTAGGTATCATTCCTCAGGAGCCATCCTCCTTGTTTCTTTGAGATGCTCTCTCACTGGAACCTGATGCTTACTGATTAGGCTAGACTGGCCAGTGAGTCTCGGGATCTGCATGCCTCCACCTTCCCAGGGCTGGGATTATAGCTATACATTGCCACACCTGGCATTCTTACAAAAGTTTTGAAAATTGAACTCAGGTCCTCCTGATTACAGTAAGTACATTACCAACAAACTTTTCTCTTCAGCTATTTTTCAACAGATTCTGGCTAGATGTTTGGGTCAGAAAGGGGTGGACTCTAAGCCGCATCACTGGTCTGTGTACGTGGCAAATTTGAGCACACACAGAAATTGACTTCTGCCATTCAGATACTATATAATTCAAAGATCCTAAGTGGCTTGCTCAGAGTTGTACAGTTTATGTCTAGAAAGAAGGAACTTTGAATCCTGGTTTGCACAATCTCACATCAGGTGTTTTTAGTGATGACATTTCCTACAAGGTGAATGCAGGTATATACCTGATTTCCCTAAAGGCAAAAAATAGGTTAGGAACACTGCCACTTCCTACCAGACTTCAGAAGCCTGCCATCTGCTCACTTCCAAAGGACTTCCCCAAGGTGCAAAGCTTCCCACCAGGTGGCCTTGGCACCCTAGGGAAGTCCCAAGATGTATGGACTCACTTACAAGGAACCTACACACTTACCCTGAGCTGGACAGGAGCAGGGCAGAGAATGAAACTCACCAGGTAGTAAGTGGTCTGCTCCCTGCATCCTGGGGAGGGAATGCCACAGCTCACACCTCCTGCATCGCTGGAGTCTGCATCTGGGTTTAATGACAACTTTGATCCCTCTGCCAGCCACCATGGTCATTGAGAAATCCTGACATAAAGAAGGTATCTGGGAGATAAAGTTCTGTAGGCGATGATTACTACCACTTAACTTTCCTTTTTGTTGAAAGGAAGAATCCCAGATTGAACAGCGCATTGAATGATATGACAAGCGACTACTTGATCCTTGTCCAGCTGGAGGGGGGACTGTACCCATCAGCAGCTTTTTAGCTAAGGACGTCTTTATATTTCCCTTCTTTGTCTGGGCCTCTCTAGTTCCTCCTTTTACTTCATGTCAGCACTATATAGTAGGTATGCCAAGTGGTTTTGAAATTTAAATTACAGTCTCTTTTTCAGATGTTATTGGAAAGAACATGTAATTTATAACCACGTGTTAGGAGTACAGGATGTTCATGGTCCACTGCCAATTTTTCTTTTGTAAAGTTAATAAAACTTTCATAAAACACTTATACACTTGTATATTTCATGGTAAAGATTTTTTTTATCTCATAGGCTAATGTAAAGATTTATTAAAACCATTTTTTTGTTAAGAGGAGTGTCAATAGTTTGCAGCTGAGTGTAATTTTGAATCCGCAGAAGATGACGGTCTGATGGAAAATGACAGTAACAGCTTTGTTGATTTAGCACTAAAAATAAAGGAGCCTTTCAAAGGAGAGAATGCTCTAATATCCAGAGCGGGCTAGGACACAGTCGGGCCAATAGAGGCGAGCTGGAGCTGGCCACCAGCACTCCAGCCCCTGGCAAGAGCAGAGCGGACTGGATGGAGCCCAGGAGGGAGGTGCTGAGCCCCCAAGAACAGGAGGAAAGAGGAGCTCAGCCTGCATTTACTCCCCAGATCTGCCTGCCCCCACAAACAGTATGAGTCCTTCTAGCTTGCTCTGGGACTTTTTGTTTAAGTGTGATGAGCTGGCTTCACCTAGCACTCCATCTGTCTTTCACCAATAAGCATCTACTCCAAACTGATCTCCCTGGAAAGACCCTCCAAGGAACCTCATTTAACTTTTTCTCTGAACAGAGATCTCAGTGTCCTTTTGTTGTTGTTATTGTTGTTGCTGTTCTGTAGCTAGGGTAGAGGTGTAGACTACTGTGTGAGACTAGGACTCAGGATTGACTTGTCTGCAGAATTCAATAATTTAGAGTGGCACATTGACATTGTTGAATTTCTCTTGATTTCCTCTCCAGGAAACACAGGTGAGACCTCTCACTGCAGCCTCCTCTCTGAGGGACTTGGGAGAGGGTGCACACTAACACATCTTGAAAAATTGCAAGCAGTGGCTGTGGGGATGCATCATGTTCACACTGGATAAGAAGATACAGTGAGCAGACAGCATTCTGTGTGTGTGCATAATTCTTCGTTCCCTCAGATGTTGAATCCACAGATGGATTCAGAAGTTAAAGACTGATAAAATGCTGAGGATGATATTGAATTGACGTTATAGACTTTGACATTAGTAAATCATGTGATCCTTATTCTAGACCTGATGCAAGGGAGACTAAGAAAAGATAATAAGATACAACGTTGCAAAACCAGTATGGACAACCATGTTTCAAGTCAAGGCCATTCTAACTCCAAAGCTTGTTTGTCCCACTGGGAGTGTCAGCAGCAGCAGGCTGCCTGGAAACTGTTCCATTCCACCCACCAGCCTAGGGAGCCCACATACAATCTCACCCTTGGACGCTCATCATACTCCTGGGAAATCGTTTTCTTCTCCACACAAGTGAGAATCGCTGAAGAGCTCAACAGTTCAAGGTGAGCTTCCTCCACCCAGTCCTGGCCACGGTCACCTTGTGGAGTTCTAGCGATGGCTTTATAATGACTTGATTATAACTGAGGCACATACCGGCCACATTAGTATCTAACCACCTCCGTCACACCATTTCCTATCCAATTCTTCTTCACCCAGCTTTTTGCCAAATACCTTTTCTCCCAATTCCTCCTGCACCTCTGGCTATACCATACTGTCTCCAAAGGTACTCTTACCTCTCACCAAGTCTTGGGATCCCCCATACTTTTCACTATTACAGATAGGACACTGCTTATGAAATTATTTGCTCTCTGTGTTGTCTGTTAAACCATAAGCTCCAGAGAGGTGGGAAAGCATTGCTTCTATCTCATCCAATGCTATGTTTCCCACACTTAGACTATGCAGGGTTCAACTCTCCAAAAATCTCATCACAAGACCACATATCCTTTCTTTCCAAACAAAACCATGAATGGGTCACCTCTTGATTACACACATCAGTCCAGTCTGTCACTGGTCCCCCTGTCACATGTACAAAAATCACCAAGTCTAGCTAAGGGAGACTCTGGTGGGAACCTTCACGTTTGGACATCTGAAGGTGAAGGCACAAACTCCCAGATGGAAATGAGTAATGAAAGTTTGTTCACAGCCTCTTCTGTTCATGATTCTCGACAACTCTCACTTGTGGGGGTACAAGAGGCTCTGAGCCCCTGGAAGAAAGTGACTATGAGAAACTGGGATGGAGGACAAGAAGACACAGGGCTTTAGGACGTTCCTATGCTGCCTTCTGCCATCTGCATGGCCAAAGTGGAAAATGGAGGCAAGGAGACCATGCTAGAGTAGAGGGTGGACCATATGGCTAAGAGAAGACACTTCTTTTTGTGAGGTCTGGGTGAACACAGAGGCAGAACTATGCAGTGTTTCCTGATGTGTAAACCTCCTTGCTGTTACTTGTGCACTGCAACTATTGCTGCTATTAGACAAGGCAAACATGCTCCAGTGGAAATTGCCACTTCTGGAGTGAGAGGGTACAGGGTTGGATCTTAGCACTATAGCCTCCAGCCCTAGCATTACACCACATCACCCAAGCAGTGTAACATGACTGGCATCCTGAGACTTTTGAGAGGATCAGCAATGAACTGCCGAGGTTCCCTCGCCAAAGGTAGCCTACATAGGATGGATGATTTATCCCTGATCCATCTACCTACATTGAATCAGTTTCCCAGAGTAGTTATGTGTTCAGGTTTTATACTCAAGCCCTCTGCTTTTCATAATGTAATCATTTGTGGGAAATTACTTAATATCCCCATCCCTCAGTTCTCCAGGCTAGGCTTTCAGGCATGGAATCTGAGTATCTGCACAGCCCCATACTTAGAAGCATCTCCTGTTTGGCTTAATGTTTTGCACTTACCTTCTTGAGATTCTCTTGGTTCTATTAAGCAAGAAACCCTGTATTTCCATTTTGTACTGGGTGGGCCCTGCAAATTACATAGTTGGTCATTACTGTAAAACGTATGTTACAATAGTATCTCTTCAGGGCGAGGAACGATGAGGCAAGGCAGGCCTATAGCTAATTCACACTAACAGCCTAATATTAAGAGGAATTATTATGGTCTCTTGTGTGACTCACCAAGTACTTACTGAATCTCCAGCTTCCTCACCATTGGTTGGTGAGGAAAGACTTCTCAAGCCTTCAAAGATAATTACAAGCAAGGTCCCCTTTAATCTCAGCCTAGGACTTGGATTAAGTGAAGAGCCACCAACACCTAGACTGGCTACATAGCCATTTCTCCAGAGATTCTGTGGAGCATGAAGTTGGGTCTACAGCTAGGGTGACAGGCTGCCTCAGAACTTATTTCACACTCCTGCCTCAGTGCCTTGGTGTCTAATATTGCTGCCTTTTACTGTTGCTTATCTGTAGTTCTCCACATCTGGGAGCTTCCAGCCTAGGCATCTGCCAGGGAACAGAAACCATTGTAAGCTTGGCTTCCTTCATTTCACAAATGGATGCTCTGGAAATCTCCAGCCCTATCCAGGTCTCTGATCTCCAAATCATCTAGAACATTCAGTCATGGAGAGCGTTGACATGTTCCTCTATCCTTCCAATCTCCCTTCAACTCATTCCTTAACCTGTGGCAAGCTGAGCTCTGCTGGCCTTTACCTGTCACTTCCTGGCTTTTGATTAAGATAAAATTTGAACATGTCTTTGGCCCTGAGAAATGCCTTACTATTTGATGACTATGGAGGTGTCCATAGAAAACAGAATCCTTTTGTGAAAAAGGAGGGGCTCTCAATGACATTTAGCCCTTGTGTATTCTTTTTCATGCACAGACGCTTAGCAGTATAGCCCACAACATACAAAACTTTTTGGCCTTAAGGTTTCTCATATAATTCCAGCTATTTTTTAATGTCAAGAAGAGACAGGAAAAGCAGGGAAGCCTCCAATCATGATGAAGCTAGCATACTAAAAAAGCTCAGCAGTTACCTACAGAGCTAGGCTTGGAAAGGGGGTCTCTGAAATTCTGCCCAGTGCTCTTTTTTCCTGCCGCAGTATGTTGTCTATTGAAAATTTGTCATTCCCAAACATAGCAAATACAACAATCCCATTGAATACATCACCAGTGACAAACTATGTACGGACAAATAACAACAGTGACAAAAACTGCACATAGAGACAAGGCAGGCTGTGTCGGGGAAGAAAGAGAAAAATAAATGAAATTAACAGTGGGAGACAAAAACAGAGGAAAACCCAGCAATTAGATTAATCATAGACTTCCAGGAAATTGGCCCAAATTTCTTTAAAATCTTGTTGATTGTTATTCAGATTGAAGGGTTCCCTGTTAGATTAGCCAGAGCCCACCACGCTTGCATACCAATCCACTGTATCCCACACACTAGTTGCTCCCTGCTATCCAGATCCAGAGGGCTGTGTCCCTGCTACCTGGGACCACATGTGTGAGGTGAAATTCAGTTGGCTGAGTCTACTACTGGGAACAAGGGGTGGCATTTCTAGTCCAGGCTTTCTGGCCAACTTAGGGAATTACACTTAGGGAATTTGGACAAACTCTCTACTTAGGGAATTTGGACCTCAGTTGGCGCATCTGCTAAATGAGTAGTTATAATTGTTTTTAAGTCAGCTGGGATTTGACAGGCTGAGGAGAGAGTAGGTGTGGAAATACATGTGTTAGCTGAAAGTATTGGGAATAGGTTGCACAAGATTCAACTCTGTCCTTCCCTGTGTTGGGATAGAAAGCTGTACCATGAGGTCATTTGCCATGAAAAAAAATGGCTCAAAGCCTTCAAATTCAGTCAAATTCTCAGTACACCTTGACCCATATATTCCTTCCTTTTTTATGATCTGTATTTAAAAGAAAATTGAATGACCTATCTCTGGATATATTAACACTTAAATCATTAGTATCTTGGCTCCAGAATGGTCCTGGCTTGCCAGAGGTATGTCAGAGCACTCAAATGCCTGGAAGTTGCCCATCACCCGGGGTAAAATAATCCAAGCATAAACCAGTTTGAGTTTGGTTTAATGGACTGAATGTTAGAATTAATCTTCCTAGAACTCAGCTCTTAAACATAACCACTTAGAGCTCAAGGGTAAATAAAATTGTGACTGCCTACTGGGTGCTAGGCTCTGTGCTAAGTGTTCTACATGCCTTATTTAACTTCATCCTTACAATAGCTGATGTGCTAAGTTCTGCTTTAAAGATGTAAAAAGTGGAACACCCTTCAAATATTGTGGAAAATATTTGGGCCAATTTCTCTCTTAATATTTGTCTTCAAGTCTTTTAAAAAATATTTTTGAAATTTATCCTTTGACAATTGTATATGTGCGTTTATTGATAATATTTACCTCCTATTACCTCTTTTATCTCTCTCCCATTCCTCTTGAACACTGTCTTCTTCCCCCTCAAAATCTCCCTCCTACTTCCATGGTGTGTATGATGGGAGTGAAAAGGGGAGCGAGATCTCAGTGAGTTTAGTTAGAATTGTTTGCATGGCTGTAGAGCTATCCATCAGAACCTGAGTGACTTACCAGTGTCTATACTCCCAAAACCTTGATTCTCCATCTCTCAGCTGCCATTAACTTCTAATAGTTTGCCAGCTAGGGGTGAGCTCCTTCCAATCTGTGATGAAATGTTGACAGAGCCCACCCTGCACAAGTTGTATGCACATATCCACACCATGTCTGCTGTGAGTTCATGAGTGCAGCGAGCAACTGTGTCATGCTCCGAACACGTTTCATAGCTCTCCTCCATTTTCTTACATTCTTTCCATCGTTGCCTGACAAGAATAAACAATCTGAGGGCTAAAGAAGACCATGGCAACCATACCTCATTTCAATTCCAGTATTAGGTCTCTGCTATATTTAAAAATATTAGAAATTATCCATCAGATAATCCAGAGGCAGGAAGAGTGGAATTAAATGGTTTGTTTGTTTTATTTTGGTTTTATTTTTGCTTTGTTTGTTTGTTTGTTTGTTTCTCCTGTAAGACTTCTCAGGCCCTTGAATGACTGTTAATCATTATGCCTCAAGAGGAAATGCTGTAGTCTGCTTGGTGATAGAGAAACTTTAAACCATTTCCAAAGAACTCTAATAGTACCCACTATTTGGGAAACATTGACCTAGGAGGTCAGATCCCAGCTTTAAAGAAAGATGATAATGCTCAGCTTTGGAAGAAGGCTTGCTCCCAAGTCCAAGGATGACCATGTTCAGTCAGGAAAAGGGGCTTTCTCCCCAGCCCAAGGGTGTTAACAGTAAACAAAGAACACAACCCAGATGGCCCATGTTCAGGTCTGGGATGGTTCCAAGTTACAGTACCGCAAAGAAAGTTATGCATGGGCCACGTGTGGGATTCTAGTGATTGAAGCCACAAGTGCCACACTTGGGATCCCAGATGGCAAATTATTTATCACTAGTATTTTCAGGGGAAAATGGTTAAAAAAGAGGGGAGTGTTCCAATAAGCTGCTCTGTGCTTGAGGGTCCCGTGTCAGTGATGATTCTCAGGTGTTTGGGAAGAGAAGGCAGGAGACATTTGAAGGAATTAGCTCTGGTCATTGAGGGTTTCAGTAAATGCCAAATCATCACAGTATGCTAGTAGGTGAGAAGCTCAGGGAAGAGTTAGAGCTGCAGTGTGGAACTCAGGCAACCAAAAAACAGAATTCCTTCTTCCACAAGGAACTTCTGACTGTTTTTACTACAGGCCTCCAACTAATTCTAAGAGGCTCATAAAATCTTTGACCTTTATTTAATTCTGTTGATTGGCATGTCAGTCAGTCTTGTCTTTAAAATGCCTCCACAAAAACATTGTGGGCTGGTGTTCAATCAACATTCTGAGTGCTTTAACCTAGTTGAGTTGACACCAACAACTAATCATCCCTGGGAGCACATTACTAACCTTCCTTAAAATGCAGATAACATCTCTCTGCTTTTCCCACCTCATTCACAATGTATGAAAGGCACCCAAGGTTATTCACTGCCATGGGCTTTAAACAGCATGATCTGTGTTTACCATGATGGTGCCCTGTAGGTGCTGCCATCAAGAAGTAAGTCTGGAGTGAGACAGTGGAGAGGGGTTGAGCTGGGTGTACTCAGGGCTGATACTCTACTATCTTCATTTGGCCAGCATAATTCCATTTCTCCCTATTATACAGTACTTTAGTCCATTCAAATGGATGCTAAAACCTACTGGAAATTATCCTGATGTAAGAAAAGGATTTGTCTAGTCTTCCAGACCTTTCAACATTTCGTCATAGACTAAGGAAGGGCTCACTTCTAGCTGAGAAGCTATTGGAAGGTAACAGCAACTGGGAGAGGGAGAACCAGGTTTTTTGTGGGGGTGTTGGACACTGGTAAGTTGCCCACAATTCAATGGATGGCCCTACGCTTGTGCAAACACCTCTAACTAAACTCACTGACACCCCGTCCCCCACCATGCCCCACACCATGAATATAGGAGATTTACTGCGAAGAAAACAGGGTTTAGAGGGAATGGGAGGGAGATAAAAGAGGTAATGGAAGGTAAATATGATCAATAAAATATATGCACATATGAAATTGTCAAAGGATAAATTTTAAATGTATTTAATGCATTTATTTAATTTAATGCATTCTCAGGGCCAAGAATCAAAGTACTACTCCCTGGTCAGAAACACAGAGCTTCAGGCGTACATCTGAACCTTTCTGAGTATATTTTAACAAGATCCATAGGTGAAGTATATTTCAGTCCATATTTAGGACTGAAAAGTCTGCCTCCAGACCTAGAATACCCAGAGGCCATTCTGGCAGTGCCAGATACATAATAGGAAGTTGGTAGTTATTTTTCCTGAACAATGGCCTGATTTGGGAAGCTGAAGTTGTGATGTGGCACACAACAGATTCATGTAATATCAATTAAGTCTTCTCATAAGAATATAAGGATCTTTGGTCGTATCCATGTTCTTGGTATGATAGTATACCTGCTCTCTGAAAAATGTGCCATCACTGAGAAGTCTCAAGTTTCCAGTCCATAATTTCAGAAGCCAAAAAGTCCTAATGTTCTTTGTTTTTAATGTCCCTAGTTTTTGTGTTCATGGGAGACCCACCTCCTAGGACTTCATTCTGCAAACAAAAATCTCTTGGCAAAATGAATAGCTCCTCCAGGGGGGGTCTCTGAATATGGATGGAAATAGAGCTTATTTTTATCTGTACATCTGTTCTAACTGAAATAAAAAATCCTCATCTATGAAATACAGGGTCCATTTGGACCGTACTTTCTGCCAGGGTGTGAGAAACCCTGCAGATGATCAGATGAGCGAATCTGCTGTTGTGCTGAAATGCTAGCATGGTGGCTGTCATAAGGGAGAACAGAAAGCAAGCAGAGTCTTTGATCCTCAGTCTAGCCAACTTCTTCCCGAAAGTTGAACAGGAGATCAAACGTGAACAGCAGTGCAAACGCTGGGCTCCATCCAGGGCTATCGGAATCCAATATCCAGATAGTCATCCAACTTCGACAGAAGTCAACCCAGTAAGCTTGCCAAGGAGAAAGCTGGACCAAGAAGAGGGCTGAAGCTGTGACCAATGAGGGAGAGGCAGAGAGGGATGTACATGCCTTTGTGTTGTTCACACTGGAATGTTCCTCCTGTGCATTGCCTCCAGCACAGCCAGCCTTTCTTACAGTAGTAAGGATCAGGAAGAAGAAATGTGAAGCTGCACAATCATGTGCTCTTCTTGACTCAGATAAAAAAGATCAAGGGTCTGGCTTTTAAGTGAGTGTGTGTACAAGTGCACATGTGGACATGCATGTGGATGCCAGAAACATCCTCAGGTGCTGTTTCTCAGGCACTGCCCATCTTGTTTTCTGAGACAGGCCCTATCACTGTCCCAAGGCTCACCATGTAGGCTCGGCTGCTTACTAGTGAACTACAGGGATATGCTTGTCTTGGCTAACCCAGTGCTGAGATTACAAGTGCATGCCACCATGCCTGCTTTGTTATGTGGATTCTGAGGCTCAAACTCAGGTCCTCATGCTTGCACAGCAAGTACTTTACAGACTGAGCCATTTCCCAAGCCTGTGGTCTTTGCTTTTCTAAGTAATAAGGAGTCACATCACTACAGTCCATGGGATAAATTTACCATCCAGACAGTATTGTGTAGACTATGTCACCCCGACATTTCTTTCCTCTGAAACATGATGGTCACCACGAAGACCTCACTCCTAGAAGTGAGGCACACTTTTATCTATTAACTAATGGATCTGAAGTGGGATCCGTGTGTTATAGCATTTAGAACTGGTAACTCATGATCTCCCCACATTGTTTTCCACTCTACAAACCCCAGTCTGAGTGATGCTGGAGTCCATTTGATCATTGTTCAGCAAGTTGTTCATCATAGTTACTCATACTTACTGCAGAGGCAGAATCTCATGACAGCTGCTGGACAACAACAGCCTGGCAGGCTGATACTTGGCAGGAGACAAGCAAAGTAGCACCTCTCACCAATGTCTTGGGATTCAATAGAAGATAGTCTTACTTTGGAATGATCAGTGCACAGAGAAGATAGTTCATAAAAGCTGTGCCTTGAGGCTGGAGCTGTACTAACATGCTTAGTCCTGAAGACATTCTTCAGTACCGGTAGTTCTCAAATGTCTTATCTACTTACTGTCACACCTTTTCCCCCCCTTCATTTCCTGTCCCTTCTAAAATTCACTTTTAGAACACAGACCCCTGTCAATATCAGCCAGGACCTGACCCCTACCCCTGTACCTTAGCATTCTTCTCAAGTTCAATGGCCCTGACAAACACTGTACAGTAAAGCAAAAGAATGTCAGCAGTGGGGAACCCAACATGTGAGCACCATCACTATACCACATAGTGGGATCCACTGTTGAGCCATCAATGTGCAGAAAAGAAACTAGCCAGAGAGAATGAGTTCTGGAGCCTTAAATGTGATGGACTAGGTTTTACCCATTATCAAGGTGGGCCGATGTCACTCACAATGGTTAACAACACAATCACTTCCCTTGCAAGGCTTAGAACTCACCAGGGCAGTCAACACTCTGCTCAACATTATGGTAAGAGGTGGTCATGACAGTGCTCTTAAAGAACACTGACTAGCACAATGAACATATCTATCCTGGCTAAGCTAACACAGTTCTGGGGGAAATCCTTGGCATTAAATCTGAAGACTGACCATGATACCATTGTAACAAGCCAAGATTGCCTCTGGTCACATTAAGATTTTGTCTTTTCTAAGACACTCTAATTTGAAACTCCTAACTGTCTACGCCCTTAAAAGACACTCTTCAACATAATGTATCAGCCATTGCCTCACTGTAAGTGCTAAGACTTCAGGAATGCCTCTATTCTTACTGCTGCCATATCAATAGGCCTGGAGCAGGACTGGTGAGCTGATGAGAGGCCAGTAAACATACAGAAATAAGCAAAAGACTAGTGACTCAGACTTAGCAAAGGTCTCCTGAGTCATGTTCACTCCCCACTGCAAGCTGTCAAGTCAAGACAAGACTTTGAGTACCATATGCACCATGTACCATAAACATGAGTGTCATAGAGTCACAACTAAAGATCGTGGACACATGAGCAGGCCAAAAATTAGCAAAATTTCACAGGAAAATGGCTGGGCATGGCCTTTCTGGATAGCACCTCAGCTTTCCAGCTTCACCACACAGCAGTCTCCCAGAGATGCTTCTCTGAAAATCTCTTGTTGGTACCTGAACATCAATGAATCAGCTTTGAGACCCTCTTCAGAGAGGGCCTTGATGTTACCTGAACCCAGTATCTCAGCAGGGAAACTCACAGACAAGCAGGGTGGATTCCTTGTTCAGTCAATGAACTATTCAGTGTAGCTCTTAGTAGGCACTTGCCTGGCTTTAAGATACAGCTCTGTTTACATATTTGGCACCCTGACCAGGAATTAGCCCCACATAATTGTGAATTTTTCTATCTTAGATGACTCCAGCTTTTTGATTTTGCCTCCTTCTTGCATTTAGTGGGTATGCAGGGACCAGTCTCACAGAGTCTGGGTTGAAGAGTAGAGCCCTGTTGGGTACACTGTCTAGCCTTTAGATTTTGTTCCATAACTGAAAAAAAAAGTTTATTTCATTTCCTTTCTCTAAATTTGTTCTATAATGCAGAAGATGAATGGGAACTTGAAATTATCTAATCTAAAATTTTGCCACCTTAAAAAATATAATATTTTATCAACTTTAAAAAATCTCATACATGCATTTTGATTATATTCACCCTCTTCTTCTCTTTCACCTCTTAATTCTTCTAACTGTTCCCAGATACCCTATCACTCACTCCCAACTTCATATAAATATATATTCAAATATATGTATATCATATAATATATATTTGTATATATACATATATATTCACACACACACACACACAC
>NW_021604749.1:3458353-3459972 GCF_004785775.1 Grammomys surdaster | reverse complement strand
AGTTACTCCCCTTCAAACCTGATCCTTCCTCCTCAAGAAGCCATTAACTGTCAACAGTGCCTCAGGTAGGGATTCGTAAGCCCTTCCCCATTACAAGCTGGAATGTTGACTAGCTTGAGCTTGTGCACAGGTCTTGGGTAGGCAACCAGAGCTGTTGTGACTTCTTGAGTGGAATGATCTTGTCAGTGTCCAGAGGATGTTTTTTGTCTCTAGTCCTTCCACACCTCTGGCATTTTCAGTCTTTCTACCTCTTCTTCCATAATGGTCCACGAACCTTGTGGTGGCTAAGATTGGCAGTGGTAATACAATTTGAAGTTAGCCTAAGTCATGCCAAAGATAATATTAAAGAGTCCCTACTACCTGTGTAAATTAAATCTCTTTGAATGTGCCATCCCAATCATTTTCTTACCCTTGTAGTCGAGAGAGGAATACTGACCCTGTGACTATTCCAAGGTTCCAACTGTGCAATCTGGGCAACACTGTAGTATTTGATTGAACATTTAGCCCTGGATGAGGTCATAGCTTACCTTGAGCTATACAGAGATGGAGAAGACAAAAACTTGTCTAATCTCTTGGAACTTTGACATGGAGCTCAGTTAGAAAGGAGAAACTGAAAGTTGGGCATGATGGTAATAAACCTGTACCCAGTACTCAAAAAGCTGAGGCAGGAGGGTAACAGTGAGTTCAAAGCCAGCCTATGCTACATAGCGAATTCCAGGCCAGACTCAGAAACACGGAGACCTGTCTCAAAAAGAAGAAAAAGGTAACAGAGTTCTAGCAAGTTATAATGGCTTGCTATGACTCTTTGGGAACAGCAAGAGGTTTCTCTTTTCATACTATCTGGTAAATAGAAGGATATCTTAGAAGAAGGCTGGAAGCTGCCAGGTTTATCCTGGTTAGGAAGAGAAAGATACTAGGAATGCACTCAAAGGGACTCAGGACTGTGGGGAGGGTGCTGGATGTTCAGTTAATGAAACAACTGCTCTCCCAGTCAAGGTTAAACTGCAGCTTTACCAAAGTCTTGCCTGTAGCAAGAAGTTCTTGGGTGTTTTTACTTAACTTTCTCCTGAGAGGGGAAGCCACAATACCTGGTGGGCTGGACCTGTAGGACAGCACTGGGACAGCAGGGACCCTTCAGAGACCAAAGGATCCCTGCTGCTTGTTAGAAAATCAGCCTAGCCAAATCCACAAGCTCCAGGTTCAGTGAGGAGCACTGTCTCAAAACTAACATGGGCAGCCATTGAAGAAGTCATCTGCTGTTGACCTCTGGCCTCCACATGCATACACATACTATGCATACACATTATGCAATTGTGATAATGTTATTGACAGGGGCATTTACGGTCTAGCCATTTTCTGGGCTCTGATATTTACTCAACATCTAGCATATACTATGCAATTTCAGGAGAATGTTATGTACACATGAACTATCATCAGTCTTTAAGGAGACCAGATAAACTTCAGAATAGTCTACCTGTAGGCTGGTAAAATGACTAAGGGTAAAGTGATTGCCAGGCCAGCATGGAGTTCAATCCCCTACTGCATACATACACATACACATACACAGAGAGGAGATAGATAGATAGATAGATAGATAGATAGATAGATAGATAGATAGA
>NW_021604749.1:3413811-3458343 GCF_004785775.1 Grammomys surdaster | reverse complement strand
AGATAGATAGATAGATAGATAGATAGATAGATAGATAGATAGATAGATAGAGGATAGGAGAGAGAGGAGAGCAAAAACACAAAAGGACAAAAGAAACTTCTACTTGCTCAAGCTCATGTTTCATTCAGAAGTAGATGGTGATATAGAACCAAACTATGTGACTCACAATCTCACTGCTTTCTCCTAGTCCAAGTCTAAGTGACCAGATGTCTCAGACACTCCTTTTCAGTATTCCAGTCTGGTAGACTGGAAAGGAAAGAGGATTTTAACCTTGTCCAGTCCATGTTATAAGCATCCAGTTCTTTCTGCAGACCTCGCATTCTCCACCCTTAACAAAGATCAAAACAGAAGCCAGATGGCCAGAAAGAGAGGTAGATTAAAGTTCTGTAGATTTATGTTAATATGTTTGGGACTCTTTTCCTTGGATTTTGAATGAGAGCTGAAATCTAGAAGGTTCTCCAAAGGTTTAAATGGGAACACATATCTGCTGTACGACAGAGCCAGAACTAAGATTTTCTTCCCACTTATAAAAGAAGAAAGCATAGAATAGATTTGTTTTCCATCTTGACCATTTCACTATCTAAACAGAGAGCTTTATTAGCTATTTTTCTCATTGTAACAAAAACAATGTAGGGAAGAGGAGCTTTTTTGGTGCATGGTTCGAGGACGTAGTCTACCAAGTCTGGGAAGGTATGGCGGCAGGAGCATGAAGCAGCTGGCAACACTGCACCTGTAGTCAAGAAGCAGAAAAAGATAAACACTGATGCTCACCACAATTTCTTTCTTTCTTTTGTCTTTTTTTATTAGCCTGCTCAACACAATTTCTCTTTTTTTGATTAGCCCGGGACCACAAACAAGGGGTGGTGGCTTCCATGTTTAGGGTAGGTCTTCCTTCCTCCATTAAACCTTTGTTAGGGACTTACATGAAAGGCTTGAAGAGGGCTCAACTCTCATATTTCCAATCTGTGAAAATGGTCCCTGGAAACAGCCTCAAAGACACACCTAGACACATGTCCCTAGGTAATTCTACACCCCATCAAATTAACTGTCAGTAAGACTTTCAGGTGGATCATACTATTTCCCATGAGGGGTTGGCTAATCTGAGTTGAATACATATCTGTTGCTACAAAATTATAAAGCGTTTAAGATAGTACCTGCACTGCAGAGGGTGTTACATAAAATTTAAATGTATCCTATGGTTTCCTTTCTTCTTTATCTGCTAACCATACTTCTACTAGAGGATGTCTTGATTTGATAGCTCTCCTGACAACACCATCTGTGATGCTTGTCAACCTCAATGACAGGACTGTGGGAATGGTGATCAATTTTGCATTGATTCAGGTGGGAAGACCTATCCACTGTGGGTGGCTTCATTCCCTGTCTGGAATCTTGGACATATAAGCAGAGAAAAGGAGCTGAACAGCAGCAAGCATGCAAAATCTCTGTTCCAAATTACAGAGATGGTATGACCAGGTGCTTCAAGTTTCTGCCTCCTTGACTTTCTTGCTGTGATGGACTATACTCTTGAACTATGGCCAGAATAATCCCTGGTGTTCTCAATTAATTTTTATTAGAGTATTTTTATCACAGCAATAGAAGAGAGCTTAAGACACTGTCCATTTGAATCCTCCACTTTCCAGCTCCTAATCTCCTCTCAGCATCAAAAGAGTTAAGAATCCTTTCAGGCCCAAGTGCATGAACCACGTGCTGCTCGTTCTTTGCAGAGGCTAAGGCCTTGATCATTTCTTACTGTAACCACTTCAGGAAATTTGTCGCGCTAATAATGTTAATATGCCTTATTTCCACACTGCTCACGCCCTAAGCTCTCAATCACTTCAAAACACAGTGATTGAGATTTTTCAAAAAGTCTTTGATTTGGAAGTTGTTATGTAGAACACTAGTCAAGTATAAATATGGCAGAGTGATTTAAGGCAGTTGGAGTAATCGGAATGTTTAAGCTTGTTTCAAATAATTATCAATCTTTCTGCTCTACGTTTTCAACACCCCCCTTCATTTGAGAGAGTGGCCCTCAGTAAGGCCTAGAGCATGCTGTTGAGGCAGCAGAGTGCCTCTCTGTTCCCTACACTGTGTAGCCTTTTTATAATTACTTTATTAGACCCTTAATGGCTCATGCTGCTCCCATGAATGGTCTAGAGTCCCAGAGATGGTCACCTGGAGTCAAAACCTCTTTTTACACCTGCTCCCAAGACTTGGCTGTAAAAGTGCTCACCCAAGGGAGACTGTACACTTTGATGGTCTTGCATTAGAAGGTTTGGATCCCCATAGGGAGAGCTGGGGTGGGGTATACACCTGTGACATTAGTACTTGGGAGGTGGATGAAGGAGAGTCAGGAATTCAAGACCAAGCTGGGCCACATGAGACCCTGTCTGAAACAAGAGTAACTACAAAAACTGATGGACATTGGAAGTCCCTAATAAAACAGCAAACCTGTTATTGTAATCATGATCAGAAGCCCACTGAATATTCTCCTGCTCTGAGAATCCTCTGAGCCACTTACCCTCCTCTTCCTCCAGCTACTTCCACCTCTACCAGATCTGTTGGATCTCTGTCAATGTTTTAGTTTACTTTCAGTTGCTGCAATAAACACCATGCTCAAAAGCAACTTGAGGAAGCAAGGGTTTATTTCATCTTATGGATTGTAGTCTACCATAAAGGAAGTCAGGCACTAAAGCAGAGGCCATGATGAAATGCTGCTTACCCATTTGCTTTCCTTGGCTTGCTCATCCTGTTTTCTCATACACTCATGACCACCTGCCCACAAGTGGTACAATCCATGGTAGGCTGAACCTCCCCACATCAATCACTAAGCAAGAAAAATGCTCCCACAGGCTTGCCTTCAGTCAATCTGATGAAAGCATTTTCTCAGTTGAGGTTCCTCTTCTCAGAAGACTCTATGTCATGTGACAAAAACCAACCAGCACAGCTAGATTGTCCCAAAGGTTACTTGATGGTGCTTTCTCTGCCTAGGTATATAACACACCCCTCCTACTTCCCATCTTGGGTCCTCAATTTGAAGTTGAGAGGCACATTCATGTGCCACTAAAAGTTC
Organism: Grammomys surdaster; assembly: GCF_004785775.1. NCBI lineage: Eukaryota > Metazoa > Chordata > Mammalia > Rodentia > Muridae > Grammomys > Grammomys surdaster. The sequence continues at coordinate 3,455,273 of NW_021604749.1, read as the reverse complement.
AGGAAGGCAATAGCAGAAGAACACTTTTGGCTGAGAGACACTTACAGTCCACAGATTCATGTCACCTTTAACAAGATTTCTAATTCCACCAGGTTCACCCCTGGAGGACACATCCACTGTTTGTGGCAATGGCCTGATCCTTAGGACCCTTTGTGTTTGCTCTCCCAGCCCACACCATTTCTCTCTCTCAACCCCAGATCACATTCATTTACATCAGAAACCTGCACACACCAGCATGTGCTGCAGATCTGTTTCCAGGGGAACTCAGAAATTACCTGCACCTAGAAGGATTGGGCTCAAGAAAACAAAAAACAAAATACAAAAAAATCCCAGGCCCCTCCACATTGACTTGGAAGGATGCAAACAGAAGGATTCCAGGGACAAAGGGAATGAAGCCAGGGACACCTTCACATAGAAGGACAAGGTGACCTAGTTGCCTGAGCACAGAATGACCATGAGGACAGAACTACCTCAGCACAAAGGGTCTACTTGACACATTTGCTTTCAGCAATAAAGAACCCATGAACAGGACTACCTCAGTGGAATGGATGCAGATCACACAATACCTACAAGCACCAAGGATGGGGGTGTGGCATATAGTTAGAGGGAGAAAACACCAACTAGTCAGACAGAAGTTTCTATTGCTTCTATACAAATGGGTGAAGGCCCTAAGATTGCTCAGCATGGAGGAACAGAGGCTTGGTGTATGGAGTGAAGTTAGCAGCTTTGTTCCTTCCACTCCTTTGTGTCCCCATGTGACACTAGCTCTCTCCTCTTATACTGGTGGAAAGCGCACAAGGAAGCTGTGGGTCTTGAGCTTGGCAGATCTTTACCCCTCCATTGCCTGTGTGACTCAGGCATTTGCCACAACTATTCGGACACCATTTCCTCCTTTATTAATGGGAAATAATAAAGCATGCAAGAGTGGATTTTCACATCCTCTGCAGAACTATAAAATATCACACACTTAATGTTGATAATGCTACTCCGTAGAAAATGCACACTTCATAGAAGGAGCCAGGAATCATCATTATTACCATCACTGTTATAGTTATTATTAAATAATATTGACATAGCTCTCAATTACAAATCTTGTCAAAAACCCGCCTGGCTAATTATGTCATCATCCCTGTAGCCACAGAGAAGGACATTGCAAATAGCAAGTGCACTCTTTGGACACTCAGGTGCTGAGTAGGCACAGGGCAAGACTTCTAAGTCCATATCTCTTGCTGTGTTGCAATTCCAATATTCCTGAGAAGGCAGCTTTAATTGGAATCATTCTTGGAGATGATTGGATCATGATGTTCTGTCTTCTTCCCTGGGGCAGGTGATGGGTGGCAGGGGGAGAGGCTATGCCCAGGTAGCACTCACATCATGCTGTCACCAAAAGAAGCATCAGGCTTAAATTTAAGTGATAATACATGACAGGCAGTGTATTTCTGGAATGTTATTACATGCCTGGGGTGATGGCAGGGGGAAGCTGAGCCTGAGGACATTTCTTTGAGTGTCATTTTGTGTATGCTAGGGAATCACATATAAGTCAAATTACAGTCACTTTGGAGGTATGACTGGCGTGACATCAGCATCAGAAAAATCTCTCTCTCCTCTCTCTCTCTCTCTCTCTCTCTCTCTCCCTCTCCCTGTCTCCAGCTCTCTCTGTGTGTCTCTATTTGTGTCTCTCTGTCTCTGTCTTCATTTCTCTTCTCTCTCTCTCCCTCCCTCTCTCTCTCTCTCTCTCTCTCTCTCTCTCTCTCTCTGTGTGTGTGTGTGTGTGTGTGTATTTGCATGCAGAGGCCCAGAGGACATCCTCAGATGGATGTCAATCCTCAAAAGAAGCCTACCTGTGTTTTGAGACATCATCTCTCCATGGTCTGGAGCTTTCTGACTAGGGTGAGTGGCCAACAGGCCCAGGAATCTCTACCTCCCCAGTTCTGGGATTAAAAGCATACCTGACACTCTTTCCATGAGTTCTGCTAGGGTCTCATACTTGCAAAGCACATTCAACTGAGCCTTCCAGCCCCCAGGAACATCTTTCTTACCTCAAGTGATTTGAGATTTAAGAAGTACTCAGATTCAAAATCAACATTATAGATGAGAAATTGTCAGTTCCCATGAGAGAAGTGGTTGAGTTGGACTTAGAGGGGTGTGAGGCAGAGCCTGCCTACACTTACCAGCAGACACTCACTTGATTCTCATGGCTCAGGGCCTTGCAGGCTCTGGTTATAGCTTTGCACTCAATCTTGGAGTGGGGTCTGTTCTCTCTAATATGTTAAATGAGCAGCAGGCCGGAATGATGGATACCAGAATGATCACAAACAGACCTCTGAGCTGATATGGTACTGGATCTCTGAGCTCTGATGTCCCAGGCAAGGTGAAGCAAATCTAGACTGCTTTCCTCTTCTCTGTGGATTGTTCTCATGTGCTGCAACCAGGAGGTAATTGGGGCATTAATACTTTCCAGGAGTGTTGCCCTCAGGGACCTGACAATCTGGAAGAAAATATAAAACAAATTTGCTGAGATGAATCCAATATGGGCCAATAAAAGAACACTCAGCCCAAGTCCTGTTCTGCTCTTCAGTGTGTGGCACTGAGTTAAAGACAAGGTTTCCAGGACAGTGCTTGCTGAGAGATTCAAAGGCCTGAGAACCCAGCATTCGAAGGAAACTCGGGTTCTAAACTCCACACTTCAGTGTTTGCTGTTATTTTTTGTCTGTTTTGATTTTGTTTTCTGAGTTTTTTGTTTGTTTTTGGTTTTGGTTTTAAGGTCCAAGGAAACAGATTAAATTGGAGTCTGGGGGGCTGAGTACTTTCTTGCCTCTAGGGTTCAGGTGAGAATTAGAATGTGGAAATTTGGCGCTAGGGAATTGACTCCATGAATAAAATATCTGAGGGCAAACTTAAAGATCATAGTAGAGCTCAGATCCCCAACCCAAGAGGACAGCCAGGCAGACTGTTGAATCCAATATAGGGGTGCCTGTAATCTCTGCATTCAGGAGGCAGAGACAGGGGATCCCCAAGGTAAGCTGACTAGCTAGACTAATCAAAATTACCAAGCTCTAGTTTCAGTGAGAGATCTCGCCTCAAATAAAGCAGACAGTGGTTGAGGAAGACGCCTAATGTCAACTTCAAGTCACCACACTCACCGGCAGACACATGCACCTGCACATTGGTGCACCCACAAACATGGAAACACATATATAGGTGTGCATGTCACATAACACTTATGCATGTGATCAAAATTTCGGCTATCAAGCACTATCCAGTTTGGACTAGTCGTGGAGAATCTGATGGCACACGTGACTGACAAGAACAGGAATAGCTGTTAGAGAATTCTTTTGAATGTTTGGGGTCCGTGACCATTTCCAACTTCTTTCTCTTGTTTCCATCTCTGTGTAAGTGGATTAGACTAGGCGTTGTTGGTTGTCAAGAGCTTTCATCTAATGAAGCTAGGGTAACATCTTCCTTGTAAACTAAGTTGAATATCATTGAAATTATTATCTGGCCTGGGGAGAAGTGATCAATTGACAATATGTTCCACATATTTAGGTTAAAAAATAGTGACAAGGGTACATCAATTTTTCCATTCTTTGCCTCAGGTCCTGCTTTCTCACTTGGTTGAACAGCCTTCTGATCCAGCTCTATCTTCCAGCACCATCCACCCTAATCCATTCATGCTGCCACCACCAAGGTGGTACCTTTCAAAATGTAAATCTGTTCATGACATTCTCCCTTTTAAAATCACTTACAAACACCTTAGCAAGGCTTTCTAACACTCAACTATTTGACTCCTAGCTCATTTAAAATTCTTTCTGGCCCAGAGTCCTAAATTGGACTTTAGTCACACCAGCAGTACCACCAGGTTCCTCCCCAAGCACTCCCCAGTGTCTTGCTGGTGCAAACCCTTCTACTTTTATCTAGTGTTCTTACTTTCACCCCCATGAAGTTGTACTCTCATTCAAATAGTATTGATGTCTTCTCCCTCATCCCCACAGCACAACAGAAAGACACCTACATGCCATTATCCTTCATGAAAAATATTTATTTGCTCTTTACCTTCCTTATTATGGTGTGAAATGTTCAGTCCACAAGACTATGTCTTATGTAGATAGCTTGGTATGCATCCTTGCTACTGCTTTACATAAATATGTGACCGATAAATATTTAAAGAACTAATAAATGAGTTACAGAAGGCAATGAATTGGCATGTATTTCTTTCTATAAGGCTTTGCTTTCACAACTGTCACCCCTAAATATGAGTCCATCTAAGGAGGGCACAGACCTGAAACCTCTGAGGAGTGCTCTGATGGCTAGCTCTAATGTGATAATTGTCTTCTCACTTCTGAATCTCAACTTGAGATACAGCAAAAGTAAAAGCAGAAAAGTAAAGGCAGCTTTGCCATCTCAAGACTTCAGACACAAAGGAGAGCTGCCAGGGATATCATCCACCAGGAACAGAGCAGAGAGCATGGCTGCTGGATAGTAGACAGAGCCAGCTCTCATCCTCTAGGGCTGACCTTTGGAACCATCTTGGATCCTATAGGCCTTTCTGGTTCCCACTGGTCCCTTCTGGTTGCAAGGACAACTTTGAACTTCTCTGTTCAGGTATTTTGAAAACTGTACACTCACTTATTTCTATATTGACATTTTCAACTTTATGTATGTTGAAATTTATTTCTCCCTTAAGAAAAGACAGAAAAACGTTAAGTGGTTTATACATAAAACATAATGAATGTTTGCTAATTTAAATAAATGATTGATTGGGTTGAGCCTAAAATGGGCAGGAAAAAAAATTCCTCCCTGTTTTCTTCATTTACATAAATACATCTGACATGCTGTAGGTGCTTTACTGGTGTTTGGCTGAATGAATGAATGCACACCAAATCTGAAAAGCAGGAATGTAAAAAATGTATCCATGACATTTACCTGTTGTCTATCAAAAATGTTGGCAAGGCAAGAGGCAGGGCACGATAGCTCTGTAGGTAAGAACACTTTGCCACCAAGGTTGATGACCTGAGTTCTCCAGTTTCTCCCATGGACCAGTTCCAATGGGCAGACATATCCCAGAATTCCTTGCAGCCAACATTCTTCTCCTGGGATAGTGGCATTTGGTAATAGTATCGTCACTGAACATCACTATACTACATATGTCACTCATATCCTGAGTGATTCTTTAGGACCACCTTGCTCTTGTCCCTGGCTTTCACCTTACCCTCCACATTGGCTCTCTAGACTCAAACTTTTAGCTAACGGACCTCTCCTGGGGTAATAGGCCTGGTATGTCTAGTACCACATCCAACCTAGATGCCCATCTAACTGCTAAGTCATGCTCATATTAGAACATACAGCCCCACTCCAGCACCACTCTCTCCTCTCTTTTCCTGGTTTACCTTAGCTCTTGTTGCCTTTCCCCTCCTACCTTCTCCCTGAGCCAGGGTTCTAGAAAGACCCTGGGAGATCTAGACCCAGCCTCTTCCCAACACATTGTGGGCTTGTGGGAAGGAGATTTAGCCAGCCCTTGACCGCCTCTATTTGCCTCATTTACTGTCCATTTCTCTAGGCCATAGGTCACACTAGGATCCCACTACAGTGTCCTTCTAAAGCAAGGAAATGGGACTGAAATGGAAACTTGGCCAAACAGAAACTATTTTTGATCATGCTTTGTACTTTTTTTCTTTTTCTTTTTTCTTTCTTTTTTTCTTTTTTCTTTGAGATACTCCATAACATGTCTGCTTGAAGAAAAAAAAAAAAGGTGGAAGGCCTCCAGTGTCGGCCTGATAAGCATATCTGACAAGCCCAGGGATCATGGGAATCCTGAGAGAATGGCACTGCAGGGTTATGGAGCCTCAGCTGTGCTCGGGGACAGGCAAGTGCTGTTGAAGGATGATACAGACCAGAGCTCAAAGCAGACATGGGTTTGTCTTGTTCTCAGAGGAAAGGCGGCTGGAAATGGGGCTGGAAGACAGGGTCAAGGCAGCAAGGCCCTCCTGGCCAGCAGCCCTCCCAATCTTGTCTCCACAGAATCTCCTTGGGAAAAAGACAGAACCCAGAACAATTCATGGGACTGTCTTTAGAATTAATCATGATTGATATTCATCCAAGAGAGTGAATGGATCCAGGAAGAGGAGAGAGATGTCTCGTCAGAGCACTGAGTGGGCTAGCTCCCAGATTTGCTTTCCATCCCATTAAAGTCTCATTAGAACTATTCCTTTGGGAGATCTAAGACCGTCACTTTGGAAGCACTTGAGAAAGCAGATATTTGGGCAAGGAAAAAGACTCTAGTTAGCTATCTTCTACTCTCTGGGAGAAACAGCAAAGACAGCAAACAGAATCACCAGAGCAGAGGGGAGTCTTGGAGGTCATCAGAGTCAATGTCTCCATTTCAGAGAGGAGAGAGAGGCACAGAGAAGAGAGGGAGATATGATCAAGGTGGCAGGGGTTAGGTAGGGGAAGCAGGACCATCCTTTGCTCCCCCCCACCATGTTCAACCCCTTGCATTTTTCCTTACATCTAGCTTTGAAGGACAGACCAGACACTGGCTAAGATGCCAGCTTCCCCTATGGAGCCAGACTTCTAAATGCAGCTCTCAGGGAAGTCTCTAGCAGGGGTGTCATTGCTACTGCCAGTGCTGAGCTGGCAGAGGAGGGTGGAGAGAAGTGCTTAGAAATCCTGAGCACTGAAAGGTGGCCTGTAATTGTAAAATTCCATTTCCTTTCAATTAGCAGCTGATTGCCTTTGATGAGCTGCGACATTGTTTCCTCCGTGTAGATTAGGAGTCAGAGCAGTCAATGAGCTGTGAAATTCTCTCGCTGCTGAAACAATAGACAGTGATTAAGGCACAGCTAATCCGATCATTACAGCCAGAGCCCACTGATCATTAGCTGCTAACCAGATCCCAGAGAGCCTCTCTAGTCCAGCCAAGGCAGAGGCAGGCACCAGGTCAAGGCTACCAACATGCTGGCCCCCTCCTTCCATGCACTAGAGGGGCTGGGCACAAAACAGTGGATACAGGGAAGAAGCCTACTAAGGCAGCCGAATTCCAAAGGCAGATGTCCCAGAACTGGGATGGAAATCTGCCTAAATCAAACGCAGGCGAGGTTTAACCTCTGAGCTGAGATAAATTATTTGTACCAAATCCTTAATAATGCCTTCCATGTGCAGTTGTTCAGAGGATTAATATCACAGCCTAGGTAAGACCCTTGGCATGATGCTCAAAGTCGGTGATAGCGCTAACTAACATTTTCAAGTGTTTGCTACGTGCCTAGCTCTGTTCTCGGGGCTTTATATGGATTAACTTGTCTAATCTTTGTAACAGTGCTGACAAAATACATGCTATTATTATCTCCCTTGTTCCAAGAGGAATCAGAAGTTCAGTACCTCATTCGAGATCATTTAGCTAAAGGTGGCAGAGCTGGGATTTGAACCAGGCTAGCCAACACAGACACCCTGTGATGAAACAAACACATTCGTGTGCATACACACACTTGTTTGACTTTACACACACACACACACACACACACACACACACACACTGCTTGACTCTGTTTGGGCCCGAAAGCTTTACTATGCAGGAGAACTAGCCAGAGCCAGGTCTGAGCCATGAAAACTGACTTAGTAGGTGAGGGACAGGCTTCAGAAACATAAATTTTGGTTGCAGAACTGAGGTGGTAGCCTGGGACCTGGTTGGAGAGATGCCATAGGTTCTGGTGCACATGGGCCTGTCTGTCCAGGGCCTGCATTCTCCTGCATGGTGTTGCCTCATCCAGTGTAGAATCGAGGGCCTGATGACAGCTGCAGGTGCACCATCAGAGAAAAGGGAGGAGGAAAATCAGAAATGTTAGAGCCCTATGTGTTATTGTTTGGAATTCTGCCCTCCCCTTATTGGCGTGGCCATCTAAATCACCCCATGAAGCAGGCTTCAATGAAAGGGGAAAAGTGTCTGCATTCCTAGGGGCTGTGCTGTGCAGGTTGGACATACCTCCCATGCTTGTCACCTCTAGTACCGAGGTCTGCTTGCTAACAAGTATCTGAGGAGCATACTAGTCTAAGCACACAAGCCAGTGGAGGTTCCTATCCACAAAACAGCAGTAACTAGTGACAGACAGGGATCTAGTCATATTTGCTCCTAGCTGTCTTGCCTCTAGGGCCAAGTAATAACTAAACTGTATTGTGCTCCAAGTCCAGAGTTGCCAGCAAGGCCGAGCCCCTTGTACCAAGGGAAGTATCTTGCTGCCTCTGTTTATACTTTCTTGTTTCCCACCTCACTGCATATTTCCTAGAACCTCCTCCCCAGAGAATTTATTTATCCTTTTGACCTTATCTCTCAGGCTCAGAGCAGTCATTTATGGGCTATGGGACCCAGGAGCAGTCTTGAAGTGTCAGTTTTCTCAAGAGTAAAAGGGAGTGGTGGAGAAGATAGCATAGTGGATAAGAACCCTTGTTGTGCAAAGGTGAGGACCTGAGTCCAGACCCCAGCACATACATGAAAAGCTAACCATGTTCATGTGCTCCCCAGCACTGTGCATGGGTGGAAACAGGAGGAACCTTGGAGATTGCTGCCCAGCGAGAACGTGTGGAAGGTTAGAAGCTTCAGACGCAGTGAGAGACCCCATCTCATGGAAATACGGTAGAGTAATAGAACAGGATGTCTGTCATCCTCTGGCCTCTGAATGGATGTGCATGGGTAAATGTACACACACACACACACACACACACCAGAGCAAGAATAGCAGAATAAGTATGTAAAATGTAAGATAAAGCAAGCACTTGGGTCTAATGCAATTCTATTAATAGCTGTATTTCTCCTGGGATAGTCATATTGGGAAACTAGGGCTCATACCCAGAGGAATCTTTTCTCTATCTTGCATCTGTGTCCTTTGTCACTCCTCTGAACTGTTGCAATAGTGTCTGACTCTCAGCCCTCAGCCTCTCATACACAAAGTGGCATCTCTCCTTTGGCCAGGTCTTGGACTCCTTACTTCATCTCCTCTCTCATCCTCCTACATAACGGGCATGTGCTAGGCTCTGAGAAATCTCCGTGTATTGTTCTCTGCTCATTTTGAGAGATGATTTCGGGATAGCCACTGCTAATGAGCACACGCTAGATGTGCCATCTGCAGAAGCCTATGACAAATGTTGAAGATCCACACACATCTGTAATGTGCACAGTTGATTGTCCCCCTTTCTAGACCCTTCCATTGCTGCCTCTGAACAAGCCCCAGTGTCACCTCCAAGGTCATCATGAGTCTCAGCTTCCAATAGTACTGCTGATACTCTTTTCGCCAGAGGCCCCTTCCTCCAGAGAGAACAACACAGAAAACCCTGCTCTGTATGGTTCCCCCACCTTCTATAGTTGCATCAAAAGGAACAAATGAGAGGTGCAATCGCCTATTCCTTTGAATTCTTTTTGCCAAGCACAGTTGAACAGCTGATTTCAGTCATTTCTACCTATGGTTTCCTCCTTAAAGCTAATTAGTTTCTTTTCAAGTAATTGCAAATAGTACATTTTCCAGGCCCTTGGAGTCAAGGCTGACAACTAGCTGGCTGGAGTGGGCTCTTATCAATAGTTCAAGAAAATTAGACATGCAAACATCCCACCAGGGCCCTGAGGGCTGCTCTGAGTTGTTTAGAATAAATGGCACATGGAAGGCCCAGAGCTCTTTTATGAATGGACCTGCTCATGCCAAGTCTCTGGGATGTGGTGAGCCAACATAGGAGTGAGGAGGTTCTGAAAGCCTCAGCAGGACTCAGCTCCATGTGGGGCAGCATGCTCTGTGCCCTGAGTATAGTTACCGGGTAGAGGCAGGAGATGGAGTTGAGGCAGATGGGCAAGAAGAGAGTGGTAAGAACTCTTTTGGGGGGATTAGAGGAGGACTGACAATCTTAAAGAGGAAGGATGGATGCATTAACTGAAACAGGATTTATCATCTTCTTTACCACCACCATGACCTCTTCCTTTTCCTCCTACTCCTTCTCTTCTTCCTTATCTCTCTCTCCTCTTTTTCCTTATACTGTTTTTCCTCCTCCTCTTTTGTCTCTTCCTCCTCTCCCTCTCACTCTTCCTCTTCTTCCTCTGCTTCCTCCTTCTCTTGCCCCTCTTCTATCATGAGTGAGCCACTGATCAGTCACTGTACCCAGTCTCCCAGTAACCAAAGAACTCATGCCTGTTTAGATCCCAGCTCCATTCTGGGGCTTTGGTAAGTGCTGATTTCAGACCTACTTTGAATCTAGCTTCAGATTCCGAGATGATTTCTTTTTCTTTCTCTATAATTTAAAACTTTCAGTTGCTGCTGCTGGGTTTCGTCCTAGAGGGAAACAATTGTCTTAAGGTTTCTCAGCGCATTGCCACCAGTTTACCCAGTCTCTTTATTACAGTACTCGTTTCCAGCATGCAGGTGGGTTTGAATGATTTCTTTCCTCAACTAATGGCACTGTTTAGGAGTCAGTAAATCCTTTAGGAGGTAGAACCTAGCCACGGTATTAGACATCACTTAGAATGGCCTTGAAGTCTACAGCCTGGTCCCTCTTCCTAGTCTGCTCAGATGTGAGAAGCAGCCCCATGTTCCTGCTGCCACAGCTAGAAGCTGCTCTACCATCATGCTTTCTCTGCCATGATGGACTACACCTTCAAATGTGAGCCCAAATAAACTCCTCCTTTATTAAGTAGATTGGGAAGGGGGGTGGTCAGGTGTGTGGTAACAGCAATGAGAAAAACCATTCAGGATACAACACAAATGCATTCTTTCAAAGTTTGGTAACTCTGAAGTATGACTCAGATCTTCGTAGGAGAAGGTGGCAGTGCTGGCAGGATGGGTTCTTTTCATGGTGGCCATAAGCAAGAATGTCTCTGCTCTCCTCCCCCCTCCTCCTCCCCGCTTTGAAAGACTCCTACTTCCCTAAGCTCATAACTATTCCTTCCAAATCCAAAGCAGGAGGCTTCAGGTCCTGTCTCTTGTGTACCCCCTCTGTGGTAAGGTATCTTAAACAGTGGTATCTTCTTCATTCAATGGAGTTCCTCTTCCACACTAAAAGGTCTTTATGATTATTTGGTACTCAGGTGGGTAATCCAGAAAACAATCTCCAGATCTGCCTGGGAGCAACCCTAACTACTCCACCTGCAGCCCAAAGCCTGTGATCATGTAATGAGAGAGGTTTGCAGGTACTAGAGATTAGAATGTGAATATTTTTGGGGAAGAAAGCCATTACTATGCCTACTACCATCTTGAGTCCTACCTGTTGCTAACACCCAACCATACTGTAACTGACACATATGCTGACCCGTGGACAGTTCTGTGTGAGCATGCCACTGGTGCCAATGTTTAAGTAGACAGAGAGGATAACATTCTGTATTCCAGTGATGGTAGCTTTCATTCAACAAATGGAAGGTCTCACATGTTGCTGTGTCACTGAGTTTGATGTCTCTAACTACTTGTCATCTCATGGTTTGCATTTCAGTCATCTCATTCCTCCGTTCCTCCTCTGGCATTCTGCATGCTCAAGACATGCAGTAAACGTCTTGAGCATCTACTGGAGTAAATGCATCCCTTATTCTCCTTACCTACTAGGATGGAAAAGGAGTAAGTAAAGGCCCATCTGCCGCAGTTCTTTCAACTAACTTACAGATGGTTTAGCCTGGGTCCATTCATTTCTCCTGCAAATTGACCTGCTCCAACAACAAAGCATTTTGTTTAGCCAGAAAATTGTATTTCCCTTCCAGCTGGTTATGCATGCTTCCACCCACCCCCAAATCCATCCTTCACATGGCAGCTAGAATAAATATTAAGAATATACCAGTTATACCCCATTAATCCCTCACATCTGTTGACATCCTGTCGCCTGGCCATCGGATAAAATTCACATACTTTGGCCTAGTTTATAAAGCTGCATGGCAGCTGGTTGCACCTCTCTCTACGACCCCAGGAAGTACCCCTTTATTAGCCTTCTTGCTAGTCCAGAAGCAGGTCCTCCTTATCTCCATATCTGAGCTTATAAAGAGCTAATTGCTCTGTTTTGCCAGAATTCCCTTTCCCATGAAATTCTCAGGGATGGCTCTTCCTATCCTGCATTTAGCAGAGCTGCTTTTATTTTCTAGACCCTACTCTCTTGATAATTGGCAGTGTTGAAGTATTGACTTATGGGTATGAGGCCTACTGCATAGTGCTGTGGCCACAATATTAAGCAGAAACATTTTAAAGGAAGAAAGAGTCATTTTGGCTCATGGTTTCAGATGGCTTTATTTTATTTCTATTTTATTTTATTGTATTCAGACAGGGATACAATAAAATCAATCTGTTTAGTTCTGGGTAGCCTTAAACTCATGATACCATTGAGCTCACAGGAATCTATTGTCCCTGCCTCCCAAGAGCTTGAGTTAAAGGGGTGCGCCATCATGCCTAGCTCAACATTTCAGAGCATTTCAGCCCCATCATCTGGGATCAAGCATCTAAGACTTGGCCTGAGGTGGGAGTAATTTCAGATTCATACTATTCTACCGGGTTTACCCTGTAGTGTGTGAGCTTAGTGGGAATACTTTAATCCCTCTTTGTCCCTCCTCTATCCAAGTCTGGTGTAAAACTTGTTACAGGCCAGATGTTCACCAATGTTTGAGAAATGAGAATGGTTCTTAGTCTTGGCTTCCAGCTAGAATCCCTTTCCTGTCCAGACCAGCTAAGTGGGACTCTTTGGGCGTAGGGTGCAGATATGATCACTTTTAAAAGTCACTCAAATAAGTGTGCATTTAGAACTATGAATCATGCACTCCAAGAACACAGCCCATCTACAGCAGGACAGTCTATGAACCTTCCCTGGGTTCATAGACCCAGGGGGGTCTTTTATATTTAAACTCTGACGAGAAGAAGAGTGTTGCTTCCCTTCTCTAGAGCTGGAAGCCATATCAGCTTGTCAGCCACCATAATATCACTACCCCAACTACAGCACAGAGATGAAGCTGAAGAAGAAACAAGTGGGAAGCTAAGCCAATTGGAGCAGGAGAGAGGATTGAGGAGACATGTAAGAAAAGGGCTGGTGATGTGGTAGTCAGTCACAGGTGCCTATGTGTCTCATCCATCTTAAGTCCTCTCTTCGGCTCAGGCTGGGCAAGATTAGGCTTCTGTCACTTGCAACTAAAAGAATCCTGACCAGTGCTCCATCAAGCAAACAAGTGTGGGTCTAGAAAAGAAGAGCTAAATGGAACCCAGAAGACAGAATAATAAGGCAGTGACTTTATCAACAGATCTGCAATTCCAATTATAGGCTGTTGCTAAACTAGAAATAATCCTCTATGTCGCTTATTTCAGTAATGCCAGCATGTTTACAAAAGAGTTGCTGTTGGGCATTTCCACAGCTGAATGGTAAGTATTAGATCACTTCTCCTTAATACAGGGAATTGATTTGTTACGGAACTCTCTATATATTCAAAACACACACAAACACATACACACACAAACACATAAGTACATATTTGTGTGTGTGTATCGGTACAAATAAAGATATAGTTAAAATAAACAAATAAAATGAGATATTTTTGTGGGCTTTTAAAACAATTCTTCGACAAGTTCATGCATGTGCATAAGACATTTTGTTCTCCCCATTGAACATCCTTCCCTCTCAATGAAAGCTTTCTTCTGCCCGACAAGTCCCTGCCCCTACCTTCATGCCTGTCGCGTATGTGTGACCTACTGAATTGACCTAAGGTGACGTACATGAGCCTGGGTCAGGGGTAATTTACTGGGGCAGGGGCAATTTACCACCACTGAGGAAAATGACAGTTCTTCTCCTGAGCAACCATTAATTGGCAAATAGTCTTTGAGAGATGAGTGAGGCCTCATGAATGTCCCTCGACCACCACGAAAGGTTGACGGGTCCAATCTTGTGAGATAACCACAACGGCAATAAGTTCATGGGATGTAAAAGCCATGCAATGTTCTGGAGGGAGGGTCAAGGAACTCCTGGGCATCTTCTGGCTCTGACATTCTTTCCATCCCCTCTTCCATGATATTCTCTGAGCCTTGGAGAAGCTGATATCAATGTTCCGTGTGACTCAGCAGATACTTGCTGTTGGCATATTGAATAATTATGAGGCTCTTCATTCATTGAGTTCATAACAAAAACAAACAAACGAACAACAACAAAATAACCCCAAGCTGATGGAGGCTGACAGTAGCATCAATTTGTGGCTATCAACCTTAGAATTTAGAAGACAGTTTGACACCATGTCCCTTTAACAAAACACCTAGTAGCCCCTCACCCAGGGCCTATGACTTCTCCCACCATTGACTCTTGACCAGGTTTATAGTACCAGGCATGAATTCCCTTCTGTGGGGCAGGCCTTAAATTTAAACAGAGAGCAGTTTGTTACCTCCACAGGAGTCATACTGCTATCGTACCAGTGCGCACATCTTGTTATGTAAGATAGTTGATGACTTTTCTCCCCAAGCTGTTTGCATAGTTTCTTCTAGCTCTACTTAAACAAATCAGCAAAAAGAAGTTTCCATTTCATTTCTAGATTGATCCCTCTGTGTCCTACAACCAAAGCACAGAGTATCTTCCATAACGAGGTCTTGTCACCGAGTGCCAGAGAGAAACCGAGAGCAATGGCAATAGATATATTGTTAGGGGTGGGACTCTAAAGCCTCCATACCCAACAAGTAATAGGAGGTATCCCCACTGGCTCTGAGATTTTTCATGTAAGAATCCATAGCTTCTGGAAGGAACATTTGTGGCAGATCAGGTAGCTAATAAAGGAAGTGATGTCATCATTCTATATGGTAATAGCAGCATTATCCTATATGGTCCACTCATTTTCATAATACCATCACTAGGGAAGACAGTGAGGGAACATGACATGATGGCTGCATCATGAGTCTTGAATCTAACAAATATGGGTTCAAATTCTCTTTCTGGGGATTATGTAGATTATGCTGATGATCAGACCAATGTGTCTATGTCTTTACATTTATAAAATAGAAGTGAAATCTACCAAGCAGTATTAACATGAGAAAAAAAATGAGACAAGGTTTAGAAAGCACTCAACACAGTACCTGCAGAGAATAAAAGACCATCAGATGTGAACTCTGCTCCCTGCTCTGTGAAATACCTCCATAGCTAAAACACCTTTTTATGCATTGAAGAATTAACACCACTGTTAAGAGATTAATTCACAGCACTGCACATGAAAACAGTGATTCCAGGCATGGCAAAAAACCATAATTAAAGTATCCAGTATTGTTTGATTACAGGGTTGACTTCGCTCACTTTAGCACTTTGTGGGTAGGGAGCAGCAGGCTAGAGGCAAAGAATGCCTTTATTTTCTGAGGGGTTCCTGACTACTTCCTGGGGTAGGATGGTGGTTATTCTTCTTGTCCAGTGAAGAGTCTGAACCCCAGTAGAGGGAGGGGAGATAGGGAGGTATTGATGGATGGATGGAAAGAGGGAAGGAGGTATGGAAGGAGGGAGATCAAAAGAGAGCTAGTTCAGACCACAAAAAGGGTGAGACACACAGGTCAATTAAGTATCTTTAGTGCCTTAAGACAGCCTTTCTACTGACGGATGGTACTCCCATCCACTGGGTCCTACAGAGGCTCTCTCCTACTCTAGGGACTAAGTTTAAGGTTATCTAATAGGCAACACTTTAAAGTACTTTAAATGTTATAACAAAGATTGCTAGATATCAATTCTATTGTTTTTTTCTTTAAGGGATAAATCCCAAGGCTTATTCTGGCTGTCCAATCATTATAGGTCAGCATTCCCTGGTTTGGACACTTTTGCAGCTAAGGATATTCAAAGAATCTAATAACACACACACAAGAATTGCTAGGGAGTTTCCAAAATCCTGAGTCATCTGAGAGATAAGAACACACCCTCTTTCCCTCCATGTTACCTTCTACTTCTTGTCTAGAACATGCACTGAGAGTTAGTACCTGGCAGCTATAATAAATCATAACCAGGAATGACTTTACAAATGGCAGTGAGCACTAGAGACAATACAGCAGAAAGTTAAGTGGCATATCAGACCGTTTGATGACAGTGGCCAATGCCAGATTGCCAGTTTTTAAATATCTTTTAAAACAGAGTAAATATGCCTGCATTAAGTTTCTTTTGTTGTTATTGCAACTGAGTGTATTTTGTCGCCTCTACAACTTCTTATTGAATTCTTATGCTAATTACTTTTTTGTTGCTGTGCTAAAACATCATGACCCAAGCAACTTTTTGAAGAGTTTATTTTGGCTTATAGTTCCAGAGTGGTAAGAGTCATCATGGCTAGACTAGACAGCATGGCAACAGGAGCTGACAGATCATATTGTTAACAGCAACAGAATGGAGAGAGAGAGAGAGGGAGGGAGAGAGAGAGAGAGAGAGAGAGAGAGAGAGAGAGAGAGAGAGAGAGAGAGAGAGAGAGAGAGAGAGAGAACTGGAAGTGAAATGAGACTATAACCTCTCAGAGCCCTCCTCCAGTGATGTATTTCCTCCTTCAAGGCTGCACCAAGTCCCCAAACAGCACCACTCAAGTGTGAACAATGTCTTCAAGTGTGAACAATGTCTTCAAATACCCGAGCCAAGGGGATACATTTTTCATTCTAACCACTACAATCCTTCAGTATTCTGTAGGGTAGCATCCACACTTTATTCCCAGCATTTCATTTGAGATCACTGGAGCAGGGCAATGAGGCCCCTCCCACTAGATCAGTGAGTGAGTCACAGAGTAATTTGACCTGCATCCAACTTCTGCAACACCCGTGCTCTTAAAACTCGTATTAGACTGTGCATCGGACGCAACATCAAAGGCTGTTTCCCCAAGCTCGAGAACTTTCATGTCTCCGTGGAATTTTCCTTCAGAATCAAACTTTTTTTTCCTGGTGGCTTGAGCTCTATTTGCATCTGGCACGAGGTTAGTTTTTCATTTTGTAAGAAATAACATTCTAATGGGTTTTCAAGGACCCAGAAGACTTGTTAGCCATTCCCTGGCTGCTGCAGGACAAACTCATTAAAAACATCTGAACAAAACCAACAGAACTTGAAGGGCAACAAGAAAATGAAGACACTCTGTGGGTGGGGTTAGAGAACCCATATCATACACTGCAGAGACTAAAGGTGCTCTTGCCCACAACAGTTGGGCTCTGTGCCCCGGACATGCCACCTGTCATATCCCAGGATCTCATCAACTGGAAAGAAGAGTCACAATTGCTTATTCATTATTGCCAGAAGTTCAATCAATAAGACAGTTTTGAATGTCCTTAGAGTTTTCTCTTAATGAGGTTGCTCCCTCTTTAGACAAGAAGTTTGTTAAGCAAATGAATAAAGTTAAATAACATTGAAGGAAAAGTAGTTACTGAGCTCAAGAGAGCCAGTGACTTTTTTTCAGCCTTGGGAAAGTAGCAATTACAGGAAACTATGAGGTAGCCCGGGTGCGCTTGGTTGGAGCTTACTACATACATGTTGCCTGGATCTGTATAATGGGGATACTCACACTGGCATCTCAGGAAGGTGAAGTTACCTTGAGATGCATTTGCTTGCTTTTAATGGTTTCTGGCACCAAGGGCTGGTCTCCCAATTCTCTTTCAACATCTGCACCATGGTCTATAGAAGATACACAGGCTATTAACAGCAATAAAGTTGAAAGAAAAGCCACATGTCTTCTGATGTCTCCAACAACCTGGATTCAGAGAAGAATTGGCTCCCATATCTGTTCAAATCTCAGCACGGTTGTGGCTTTTTTATTTTATTGGGGGGCAACATGGGCAGGTACCTTAAGTTCTAAGCCCTTAGAGTGCAGCTTTTAATCCCTGGACCATATCAAGAGAAGCACAGCACAGCAGGAACCAGCATGAGATCCAAACTCAGTAGGCTTATTTTAATCTTTAGTCTTTATCTATGGCAGTGGTTCTCAACCCTCCTAATGCTGTTACCCTTTAGTATAGTCCCTCAAGTTCCCAACCATAAAATTATTTTTGTTACTACTTTATAACTCTAATTTTGCTACTGTTATCAATCACAATGTAGATATCTGATAAAAAGGATAATATGCAACCCCCAAAGGGGTCACAACCCACTTATTGAGAAATACTGATCCATTCGGTCACGAGAGTTGAATATTTGCAAGGCAGAACTGGTGATTGTGTGCACATTTGACGATGCTCAGATGTCAGTCAGATAACCCATACAGCGGGTTAGAACGCTGACTGTCTAGACATCACCACTGGTTAATAGATAAAGATGTGGACCGGGCTTATCTTGGTTTCTCCAATGATTAACTGACTCTGTGGCCTTGGATAAGAGCTGTGGACCTCAGAATACCCACGTTGGTCAAAGTGTGGCTCTGAAATTGACTAACTGAGGAATCAAAGGCAAGTAAAAATGTTTAACTGTGTAGCCAGTAGCCAAGGCTGTCTGGGCCCACAAGCTATTTAGAAAAATAGTCCACAAAGATTCATTTAGGAAAGGCTTGCCTATGGTCCCACCCATTCCTTAACAACTTAAATGATAGCCCTTGGCTTCACTGGTTTGCTCTGGCTCAGCTGGAGGTGAGGGGTGGGGTTGAAAGGTGTCTGACTTGGTGCTTCATGCTGACAGACAAGTACTGTGTAGACTGGGCTAACCTCCTCTCCGTAATTGCTTTGAAGTAAGACGCTACTAAGTTAATTCTTAAGACAAAACTAAACTGAGGTTGAAGGTGCCAGGCTGAGAGGCTTCTTTGAACACCAAGCTCTGTGTTTCGTGTGCCTAGCCCCACTTTGCCAGCATATCTCTCACTGTCCACAGCTCTCTCTGCACTCAGTCCCACCTCTCAGGGGCAGGCAGAGTCTGGAGCACTTTCCTGGGCCCCAGATAGAGATTCTGGCAAAGAGCACAAAGCAGTCATATCAGAGTCCAGCCTGTGTGTTCCAGAGGGCTAAGAATCTGCCATACATTATTTAATTTAAATAAGGAGACCAAGAGATTACATATTATCCTTAGTGCATCCAGGTTCCTTGATTTAACAGAGTGTCCTTTTGTTCCTTTTCCTGTGTGGTTCTGTCTGCCTCAAAGGACCTTTTGAAACAGCACACTTCATTCCATTGTCAAGAGAGACCTAGCTACTACAGGCCTTTTCCATAAAACCTTTCCTGATCCCTCTTTCATTTACACACCCAGCCCTGAGCCCAGTCAGATGAAGAGAAGATGAAACTGATCCAATACTATGATGCGTGAACATCATCCCTCTTCTGTAAAATGGGCATAATAATGTACACATCTCTTAAAGTCACTATGGGACTTTGGACCAGTGCATGATAAATAAACTAAGCTCAGTTGTGTTATGGTCAGCTAATGTGACCGGCTATGACATTCACAATCTCCTCAGCTTTGAACCTTGAAGGTTGGGACATGGCCTTGAAACCCAATAATACTCAGGCAACAAAGAATGTTTGAGGCAAAGAAGTGCAGGCAAGATGGGGGCCAGCAACAGGAGTGATCATCGAAGCAGATGACATGCTGCTCATAGCCCCTCTACCTACGGGGACCACCTAATACTACTAAGTGACCATTGTCCAAAGCCAGCCAAATTCCATTTCCACTCTGGCTCCAGGCAGCCTCAGCTTCAAGCAGTTGCCAGAAGCTGTGGCATCCAGGCAGACAGCACCAGAGAAAGAACATGGTTGAAGTTGTCCTGGGGCTCTGTTCCTCAGAGTATGGTACAGATGGAATCGATGCTCTGGCCATCAAGGCCTGGCATGTTTGCCATCTCAGTCCTGCCTTAGGCATCCATTAATGGGCATGGGCTTTTCCATTGTCTCTTGAGTTTCTTAGTGTGGACCTGCATCATGGGTGTCAGATTTCAAACTCCTTATCATGTTTATATCTAATAAGTGAACCGCCCTGCTTTTTTTTTTTTAAGTCAGCTTTTAAAAATACTGTGTTTGAACATCTGTCATGGGCTGGGGATTAGCTGAATAGGCACTGCATGCCAGGATATTATATTCTCTCTTATCTTTTATACTGTAATTATCTTGATCCTCAAACAACTCAACACCAGTTACAACCACTTTCACAGACTTGTTGTTGCTGCAAATTCAAAAAATTATTTTATTTGAATCTAAATTAAACTGATATGTAACAAGGTTTTTTTTTTCCATGTGAAGTCTCAGGGGGGGAAAAAAACAGTATCTGCAGATGATTAAAAAACAGTAAAACACGGACAATTTCAAAGTTTATTTCAAAAATAAACTCATGAAAATTCATCTAATTATGTAGCAGTGTACCAAAAATAATCTTTTCCAAACCTAAACTTGTTTAACAAAACACACAGTCAGCTAAGCCAAGTGAGAGGAAACCTGTGTTTATGCCACAGTTGCCCACCCTCTCCCCTGGCTGCTGGAGTGCACACCAGAGCTTGGCAGGGTTCAGGAGCCTATGGGTGGCATCTGTGCCCGGAGGCTTTGCTTTTATCCTTTCTGATAAGGGACTTGTCAGCAATGCTGTGGTCACAGAGATGAGCTCTGTGGCAGTTCATGGGAGTGAGCCTGCTTTTGGTGATACACAACATTAGGGTGGAGAAGACAGAGGGCGCAGACTGTCAGGAATGTAGAGACACCAAAAAGTCACACAATGAGCACACAAATGCTTCTGGCTTCCTTCTCCGACTGAGACTGCTCACTGAGCCCTCGTGCTGGGTCAGGTGTGTGCTTGGGCCTCTATTCACAGCGTATCGAGTCATCTAGCAAATGTGGAAACTGAGAGCAGAGGTGAATAGCTATCCTAAGGCCACACAAGTCATTAGTAAAGGCCTCAAGTACCCTGTTCTTATATTTCTGTGTTCTAAAGCACTGACTCAGACCCCAGCCAACCTCTGAGAAGGAACTCGTGAGAGTCACAGCTGTCTTGTTCTTTAAAACTTTCCTGGCCATTCTGTGCTGGGCTCCTAGTTAAAATGAAAGAGCCCCAAACTGAAGATGCAGCAAAAATTCAAAAACCTTCATGAAATATTATTATTCTTATTGGCCAATACACCCCAGAGGAAAGGGAGTATGTTTATTTTATTCATATCGAAGGCCCCAGGACCTCCTGTAATCGTTTTTCTCACTGTGTTTAGCTTAGAAGAGAGACTGTTAATGTGTGGGAAGGCGAATGATGAGGGGCTTCCTTCCTGTGAGGTGGAAGTTGCTTACACTTTCTTTTCGAAGAAAAAACTAACTAGTGTGAGCAGATGAGAGAACAACCCCAGCGGGCATGTGTCATCAAGGAGGCTAATTAGCTGCAAATTGGCCACCTATCAATGCTATCTGTTGGAATTGTCCCTCTCTCAGAATCAGATGCTAACTTCTGGTCTCAGTGCCACAATTTTGTGCTGTGTGAACCGCTCTGAACTTCTGACAGAAATGAACTGTAATGATCTGATTCTGATTCTCTCCCAGTTCTGTTGTGAAGATTCCTGAAGTTCAGAAAGCTCCCTCATAGGCCCTGTGAAGTGTCATGGCTGCCATTGTTTCTGACAATGAGGGCTAAGAAGCAAGGTTACCTCAGGGCAGGAGACAATGAGGAGAATCATGAAGGAAGAAGGCTCTGCCATGCATGAGTAGATTCCAGGAGCACTGATGGCAGCCATCTCTATCAGTCTCTAAATTTCTAGAGGCCCAGAATATCCTGGGAAGTCTCACTCTTTGTCACTTGCCTCCAGGAATGGAGAAGACTCCCAGTGAATAATTCTAAAATTCAAGCTCATTTCTTTCTTTTTTTCTCTTTTTATAACTGCAATGCGTGAATTACAGTAGACTTCAAAGTGTAGTTAAACCCCTAAAATCCACTTCTCTTCCACCCAGTACAAATCCACTGAAATCATCCGGAAGGCTTTACAAAGTCCTGTTGAGAGCTTGCTCTAACTTGGGGTGAGGGGAGGTGTGAGGAATAAGCTTGGCTGCAGGAAGGGGGCAAGAGACTCCATGCCTACTCAAAGCCAAAGAAAAAGTTTTCCACTTCAGGAGGGAAGAACCTGAAGTTGTCTGGCAGCAGACTGGTCCCACATCCCTTAAATTCCTTGATGCATGCTTTCCAATATCCCCCTGCTGGTGGCTGTCTCTTATCTCAGCATCGCTCTATGAATCCATAAAATACTGTTCATCCCTGTTGCCTGCTTGATAGCAAGCTAATCCCTAGACTGTCAGGCTTGCTTATTTATTTATTTATTTATTTATTTATTTATTTTACATTCTATCTCTGCTTTCTTGGACAATCTTTGGCTCTTCCTGCTCCTCCATTTATGGATACCATTTTATATGCCTTCCAGGAATTGGTAGGATGATCTAGTGGTGTTAAAATGATCACCAAGAGGGAGAATTAAGAAATAGCAATGTGGGCAGAGGAAGAAAGATAAAATCTCATATTTTCTTTCACACATGAAATGGAGATTTAATACGCACAGTGGGATGACATCAAAGCAGAAATGGGATGAGTCATGGGGGAGGAAGGAAGCCACTGGAGGAGAGAAGATGGGATGGATGCACACAGATCACAGTGATTACCTAATACCGATATTATGATGAAACCCATCGATTCATACGCTACAAATGATTAAAAAATTAATAGCAGCAAATACAAAATAAAACAGAATGTTAAGCAGATTACCCAATACACAGTGATTAAAAGAAGACAGACAACCAATTACACCTTTAAAAAAGACATGGAACTAATAACGAGGGAGGTGAGAAGTAATGCACACACCCTGTTATATTAATCACTTGTCAAAAACACTCTGATGTCCACCATCCATCCCCAATGAGGACTCTGATGTGAACTGATATTTCTGGGGGCAGAGAGTAATACCATGTTGAATATTCCATAAGAATGAATGAATAAAAGAATCTTTGTGAACTCAGGGAGTTGGAATGTTGTGAGTTCTCATGGGCTATCTTTAGTCCCCTTAGTAGCCGTGTAATGTCTATCTCTGTATATACCTAACCGTCTATCGACTAACAGATAAAAGACTTGTAATGTATTCTCAGGAGAAGGCTAGCTCCCACCAACACAAAGGTTAAGAACGCACCTGAAGCCTGACTCAGAGACTTCCCACTTTTCCATAGCTGCCTACCCTCTGCCCAAATTTCTAAAAGACCTTGATCAATGACTTTCCTTGATAATAAAATAAAGACTTCATAATGACTATAAAACTCTATAAAACTTCTACCATGTCAGAACATGTCTTTCAGGGCAACCTGAATCCATATTCCTAGCCCATAGTCTATCATATTTGGCCCAGAATAAAGATGTTCTTATTCCTTTTTTTGAATCAGCATTTGACTGGCCAGTTCTCTTGGGTCCACTCCATGGCCACCACCCACTCTTCTCCTCTGTCCCTTGATAGGTCAGTTCTCCAAGAGTCTTTGCTCTCTCTCAGCCTTGCTTCTGCCCTGCCTCTGCAGGGGCCACTCCATCTTTCTGTAACAGTGGTCAGTTGGCCAAAGCAAGCCCAAGTTCCGCTCCAGGAAGACACCTCCTGGTCCAGCCCTCCTGGCCTGTCTAAGATTCTTCCTGGATCATTTTCTCAGTGCTTTCTCCTGGCCAAGTTCTAATACCCATAAAACCCACCAACCACATCTTCAGTTTTCCCTTCATGGAAAATACATATAGCCAGTATGTCACTTAATAAGAAACGTATCAGTCGGCTTACAGTGGATTTTCTCAAGGATTTTTTTTTTCATGAATACTTACTGTCAGTCACAGAATTAAACATCTTACATACATCACCTAAGCCACACTACCCAGATAAGGAAAAGGAGGGTCAGGAAGTTGATCCCCTTCACCTGTAGTCCCATAGCAAAAGGTTGCCATGTGCCACAGTGAAATAGGCTCCATTTAGAATCAGATGAGAATCCTCCCTACACATACACACGCACACACACACACACGCACGCACACACTTTCTCATTCAAATATCACAGGTAGCCAGTGTAGCATCATGTTTCACATTGACAGAACTGTGTGTGATCTCACAGGATCTGAGATAAAGCACCGGATGAGTTGAATGTCGTTGCTCTCTCACAGATTTGGAAAAGGAAGCTCAGAGGGGTTTGGATTACACAAGGTAATGCAGAAGGAGAGTGGAAGTGTTGGGCTGTTTATTAAAGCATACCTTGTAAATAGGGCAAAAAGAAAAGAAAAACAACAAACAACAACAACAAAAACCCCACAAAATATTTAAAGCATGAGTTTCCCTGTTTTCTTTCTAATCTTACTGTTTCCATCCCTCCCCGCACATCAGCTCTCTTCATTCCGTGTCTTTTATCTATCTCTTTATTGCATCTGTAGACATTTGCTGGTGTACCAGTGAAGTATGTAACATTCAGGGAAGTAGGGAATTTAGAAGGACTAAATGTGACAGAGAGAAAGACACAAACAGAAAAGGAACAGAAAAGAAAAAAAGAAATTGAAAAGAAAGAAAGAGAAAAAGGAAGGAGAGATAGAGAACAGCCAGAAGGGCAAGAAAGAATGATGTGTGTGTGTGGGGGGACTTTTTGTCAACTGGTCAACTACCCAAGATCAGAGTCCTGGGCAGTGGCAAGGCCAGCAGCAAGCCCTGGTAGAGGACCAACCTAGAAGCTCTGTGAGTCTCTGTGACATTCTCCATTTACCTTATAGCTGCCAGAAGTAGAAGAGGAGAGTAGATGCCTCTAGGGACAGTCATGGCAGAGAGCCTCTGTCTTTCTTTCCAATCTGCTCTCAGAAAAATACCCTCACATGGCTTTAGGACCTTCAGTGTCCCAGGCAGGAAGTGAGAGAGACCCACCAAGCAGAGCAGCTGTTGTGTCTGCTCATGTGATTAGACCCACAAGAGGCCCTGAACTGAGTCCCTTCCACACCAGAGCTATGACACAGATGGGTCACCTCACCTCTTCAGCTGCCTGGCTCCTCATCTGGTAGGTGGGAACTATAGTTCTTCCTGAACCCCCCTTGGCAGATTGCATTGACCTGACAGTCCTTTATAATACCTATCAAACAATACAAGTCCAGTGATGCTTAAATTCATGCGGATGTTTATGGGGGGGCATCAAAACCAGAAGAATCATTAGAGGGGGGTCCTGATCTTAGGATGAGGATGTTGGAGAGGCCAACATCCAAGAGAGGATGGCCAATAGAATTCATGGCTGATAATTAAAGGGAACAGGTACAAGTTTAAGAAAAGTGGATTGTATCATTCATTCATCATCCATTCATTAAATCAATTATTATAAGTGCCAAGTCTAGGGATACAGAGGTTCAAGGAGCAGAAACCATCCTGGCTCACACGGAACATGCAGTCCTCAGAAAGTTAGACACTGCACAGATGCGCACAGAACATAAACATGTAACTACAAACTGAGAGGCGTTTGTTCTATAAGACAAAGAAAAATAATCGATAACACTGGAAAACAGAACTGAGTAGTGTGTGGGGGAGATGTCCTTGCTTCTCCATTTCTCCCTCTCTCCACTCATCACTTGCCGTCCAAGGTCCTGACATCTTTGCTCCAAGCTGATTGGTGGTGTCGGGAAGGAATGGAACCCTCAGAATGTGTGGATTGTCTATTATCCATGAGTATTCACGGTATCCATCAGGTACCTTCACAGGCATCCTCACTGCAGCCTCCTCTGGTGGCTCTCTGCTCATTGTGACCACTGTGTTTACAGACTGAGCATTTCCAAAACAGGATAATGGTTTGTCCAAGATGAGGCTGGTCAGATGGCTGCTCCGGAGTTCAGGGCTCTCCTGCAAATCAAAGACCCTTGTAGTAAATCCGAAGGCCACAGTCCTACCTCATCTCTTGCTGATGTTCTTTCTTCACCTGGGTCGGTCCACTCGGGCTTTCCCAGGTTCTCTAGGTGGGACAAGATCTTCCCTGTTTCCTGGGAAGTCCGTCACTCTTTGCCTTCTTCACTTTGTAACTCCCCTATCTCCCTTTCTCTTTCTTTTTTTTTTCTTGTCTCTTCTTCCCATGTCTTGTTTCATCTCATTTTAGACTTTTCCACTTCTTTCTTTGTTTATTTAGTTATTCTATTGGTTAGACTTCTTTTTAAAGAACTAAATATAACACCATGAGTTTCATTATGACATTTTTATATGTGTATATCTTATCTTTTCCCAGAATTTCTATCTCACTTCCCAACTAACTCCTACCTACCTTCATCCCTTTGTGTGCGAGTGTGTGTGAGTGTGTGTGTGTGTGTGTGTGTGTGTGTAATTAGGGTCACTTGCAGAAGCATGCGTGAGTGGCTATTTTACAGCAGCTTGGGCACTTACTAGTCACTGCGCCACTGAAGAAAAGGTCTTTCTCTCTCCAGCAACTGCTAGTCTTTGAGACAAGTCTTTGAGCAAGACAAGGTCTTGCTATATAGCCCAGCTTGGCCATAAACTCCAGCTTCTCTTGGCCTCAAGATTGCTGTTACCAATAGAGCACACGGCTGCTCTGTCCGTCTTCTATATTTATAGTCAAATCCATTGAACTGCACTTTGCATGCACTACAGTCCACTCCCTCTGAGAATGGAGATCACTGAGCTTTGACTTGTATGTGTACACACTCAGCACCCTCAAGACTGAGATCATGCTTGTTCCCCTTCAGTCTCCTTTCTATATCCCAGAAAACCACCGTTTGCCTTCTTTCTTCCTTCAGGTTTGCATTGGATCACCCACTACACAGACACCTCTCACTGAGAGTGCTCTGCTGCCCCCATTTGCAGAAGCCCCCCACCTCATACTTCTTTCAGAGACCATGGATACTCTTGCTTTAATAGTCACTTTATCTAAACATCTATTTGTTTGGGTTGTTTTGGAAACAGAATCTCACTCACTATATATCCCTTTCATTCCCTACATGGCCTTGAATCCTGAATGAAGACCAGGCTGGCCCCCAAACTTCCTGTAATCTTCCTGCCTCTGTCTTCCAAGTGCAGAAATTGTAGGAATGTGGGTCCATGCCTGACTTATTTGTCCTGTCTTCACCAAACCCTATAAACTCTGTGAGTGAAACGTCTCAGTCTTCAGTTCCACTCTTGTAACCCCAGACCAGTGTGTGCAGCACATTTATTGAATAGATAGATGGGTGGATAGATGGATAGATAGATAGATAGATAGATAGATAGATAGATAGATACAAACAAAGTACTACTCCCTCCTGTGCAAGTAGCTGTGGATTTGTGACTGATTCCGAAATTATTTGAGAACTTAGGGAGCTAAAAGATCAATGGGAATCTTATGATAGTATGCAGATAATCCGAGGCTTGTATAATCCCATTACTTACACTTATAAAGCACCACTGGATTCCAGGCGTGTTCCAGGTCCTTCACATGGAGTCATTCATTTCATACCATGACCAACTGTATGGGAAAGCATGATCATTTTGAATTTAAAGATGAACAATACTGAGTATTTTTTTAAAAGGGTTAAATAACTCCTGGCCAGCCAGAGAGCAGTCAGATGCAGTAGTAATTTCAAAATGAAGTTTTATCTCGTTCCAGAAAGAGAGAAGAGAAAGACCATGAGGAAAGAGAGGAGAAAGGGCCACAAGGAAAGAAGGCAGAGAGACCACGGAGAGACCATGAGACAGAGGGTCCAGGAGGAGTCCTGATGAGCAGCTCACCAAGGGATTCACTATCAGTTCACCATGAGAGAACAGACACGAGGCAAAGCTTGGACCAAGGCAAGATGGGGAGATTCAGCTTGCAGGTAAAGGGCCACGTGCCTGGGAAATGGTAGCTTAGAGGGTTAGAATAGACGAATAGCTGACAAGTCATAGCGGTTAAAGCTTGTCAATAAGCTTAATAGATCTGTGTGTCAATTATTTGGGAGCTAGAACAAGAACGCATAAGGCTTCATCTTTAAATTACTACTACAGACAGGACTTAGGGCCCAAATAATACATGTATTAGTTAAGACGAAATAACATTAGGGCAAGTGAAAGAGAAAAAGGCTGAAGACATGCCCTGATCAGGGAGGTCAGACTCCAGCACAGATTAAAGTCTAACACCCAGGAAATCAGAAATAGGAACATTCACTGTAAATTTTGTGTCTGATCCTTTCTGAGGAGCCTTTTAACCCCAGGGGAAACAGTTTCAGATCTCCCTGGTGTCACCCAAATAAGACATAGCACCGGGATTTCAAGAGGTCTGGCTGAATTGTTCCCACACAACGCAATCCTGGAACACTCTGGAAAAAAAACTGAAGCTTCAAGCAGATGCACCCCAGAGTTGATACTCTGTCTCCCCAAGGACACTTCCAAGAGACTTGCAGTTCCCATCTATGGACAGTAGGTGGCAGTAGGTCGTGAGAAATGTGGGTTCTCCTGGGCCCTGGCTGTGGAGACCTAGCCTGCAGAAAAACGTGGCTGGGCTTGAGTTGCGCTTGGGAGCGCACCCCCCCCCCCGGGGGGGGGGGCGTGGGCCGCACTGCCCAGGTCAGCGAGGACCTTGTTGGGTGGGGGCTCCGTTGGCTCCTGGCATCCCTGCAGCGCTGTAATCTTGGGGAGTTCCCAAGGAGGGCCCAACCCATCCTGCCTCCCCCATCAGACCTTGTGCCAGGCGTGGATTCCCCTTGCCTGGGCAGACAACCTGTTTTTGTTGTTGTTTGGTGGGGGAAGGGAGCGCGGAGGGAGCACAAAAATTTACTTTTTATTTTCTAAGCTAAAGAATAAACTGCTGTTCAGAGGAACTTGGCTGCATCCACATAGCTCACCTCTGGCTCCACAGAGGTGAGGTGTGTTTTTTCCCCCATGGTACCACCGCCTTATGAGGTTCCCTGGTGGAGAGACACCTGTTCTAGCCAGACCTCTGGTCTGCACTTACAAGGTTCTCCTGGCGCTGCAGTCTTGGCGTTAGCAGCAGCCAGCTTTGCATCATTTGGATGCGGTGTGTCCCAGAAGGGCAGTGACTGAGAAGCTGCAAATTCTCTTCCCATTCCCTCAGGACCTGGCCTCTTGGCTTTACCAGGACCTGGGCATTAGCCTGCCCAGGCTGGGTCTAGACCTTTGAATACTCTTCCATTTAACACCTGCACAAATCCTGCCATGTCCCTTCCACCCCTCACACATTGGAAGAAAGAAAGAGCACCTACCTCTCTCTCTCTCTCTCTCTCTCTCTCTCTCTCTCTCTCTCTCTCTCTCTCTCTCTCTCTCTCTCTCCTGACAAACTCTTACAGTTACCCTAAGACAAGTGGAGACTGAACATGGAGATCTCTGGGTGAATATTTGTTAAAGAATGCCGAACCAGTATTCCAGTGCCTGGCCTCGAACCCCAGGGCTAGGAAGTCTCCCACCCATCTGCCTGCCAACAACAGGGGTGCTGCTGCTGCCAGGGCTCCGGGGGCAGGCCAGCCAAGGAAGCACAGACAGCCCCAGTGCATCTTTCTCTCTCGCTCAGTGGGCAAATTAATTCACGCTATCTTTACATTATGTATAATGCTGCATGATTTTATTTTGCTTCATTCCCGAAATCTTTTACAGTAATTAGTAGCCGAGTAAAATATAAAAATTAATGCAATATAACACTTTAATGGTAATAATACACCATCCTGTCTAATTAATAAAATCTGTTGTTTCCAAGCACGATTATTTATTTGACAAATTGATGGCACACATCCTGTTCATACCCCCTTTCCTGGCTTCCATCCTTTCAGTTTATTGAATAAAATTGTATCAGGAAAATAAACAGATTGTCTTCTGACCTGACAAGCAAGTGAGAAAAAAAACCCTCACTCATGCAGCCCTAATTGTTCTCAACAATCTTCGCTAACATGCACCGAGAAAGCTTGGAAATGAAGCCTGATTTCCTAGCTCCTGTATTTTTCCATTTAATTTC
Source organism: Grammomys surdaster (assembly GCF_004785775.1). Taxonomy (NCBI): domain Eukaryota; kingdom Metazoa; phylum Chordata; class Mammalia; order Rodentia; family Muridae; genus Grammomys; species Grammomys surdaster. The sequence continues at coordinate 3,425,487 of NW_021604749.1, read as the reverse complement.
GATCTTTATAATTGCGTCTTCTTATTTTTTAGGGACTGGGGATCTAGCGCGTTTGAGGGGCTGAGCTTTGTCACTGAGGGCTGTCATTCTGATGGCCTTAACAAGCGAGCATGCTTCCCATTCTGCAGCAATCAGAGTGGAGATCTGGGCTGTTCTGAGCCGTGGAGGAGCACAGTGAAGTTACCTCCAATGCAGCAGAAAAGGACCAGATGGGGAGCTGGGGACAGTCAGTCATCTTGGAGGACTGTCATTAGGGGTTGAAAGGGACATGGAAGAAGGGGTTCGGAGCAGGATGCTGAGGCTTGGTAATGCCTGTGGGTAGGAATGGAACAGAACAGGGAACAATGTCCAGCCTGAGCATGTGCCACTGGGACAGAGTGCTGATCTAATTACAGACCCACTCCGTGCATGCTCTCTCCTGTAACACAGGACGTTTGTATGCTAAGTGTGAAAACACGAAAGCCTTAAGCTATAAATAGAGCCATAGAGACGGAGACACACAGAGGAAAAGAAGGCAGAAAGAGGAAGGAAAAGAGAGATTCGCCACTTGCAGGTTAATTTCTAGCATTTTTCCCTGAAAGAAAAATGATGTGATGTGGTCGGTGTTCAGGAAGAGTCCCTGTCACCAGCTTTTAAGCTACATTTACTTTGAGAGAAAAAGCACTCAAGTACACACAGGTGAGGACTCATCCCTCTGGTGAAGTGGCTTCTATACCAGAGAGAGGTGCACACAGAGACACAGGGTGTAGCTACGTGTGAGCATGACAGATGAACACGTGCCCTGTGGAGTCCACACCACTGAATCAACACAGTCCCACCCTGTCTGGAATGTCTGGGACATCGTACTGGGTCACCACAGTAACAAGGTCTTTCCCTGAGGTCAGTGCAGGAGTCCGGTGGCGCTGACCCTCCCTTGCCATTTCCTCCTGATCTGCATCTTCATCTTCACCACTATTTCTGCCAATGCCTTATATTAATAATTCTTACCATAATGCTCAAAAGTTTAAATAAGAGTTATCCACACAAAAGTCTCTGCTACCTTCTGGCTAACGCTCAACTACACAAAAGGTGATCAGTAAATGCTATGTGAGCCATCACCTTCTACTTTAGGCTGCCTACAGATTATTTCATGGCATAGGTGACAATCCCTACCCGTTTTATAAAGAGAGCACAATCTCCTTTTAAATGGAAACAGTGGGACGGTCAATGAAAATTGGTATTTGTTGAACTATTTTGGAGATTCCAAAATTGTCTAGCTTCAAGACACTTCATGGAAACCTCAATAATAACTCAAAGAGAAAGGCCTAATTGTTACCACCAGTGTTATAGAGGAAGTGTGATTTCCAAAACTCTATGTAATTGGCTAAAAATTATATGAAGTGTATAGAATCACTAGGGTTTGAACCCACATCCATCTAGATTGGGGCTCCTCAAAGCCATGCTCTAGTTCCAGCTGGGGAGTTAACAATTTGGCTCCTTGGGGTAGTATTTCTGCCACTTTGCCTCCTCAGCTGTAAACATCTGAAGCTCTACTGTTGGGTTTACATGGCTCCACGTGGCACCATGCCTAGGTTAGGAAAGTAATCCAGTCTACCTTGTCTCTTTGTTTTTTCCTTTGTCACTCCCTCAGCTATCATCTGACAGACAACTCTTTTGGCTGGGGCTGCACCAAGGGAGTGACAGCTAGGCTTCCAAGATCCATTTTACTTTTTGCAGAATAAGGAAATCTCAACTACTGGTAAAGGGGGAGGCAGCTAAGGCATGAGCGGTCTGTACAGTGCCTGGCCCATGGTGGCTGACAAGAAAGGATAGAAGGCAGGGAGAAAGAGACAGTAGAATCCTGGATTGTTACAGGGACCCATCCCACCTAGCCCTGCCACAGAGATGATAGAAATGTTCCGGGGGACAATGACTGTCCCGTGGACCTGCTCAGTGTCATTGATCAATATGTTTTATGATGGATCTAATTAAGCTCCCTAACGAGGGATCAGGAGATAACAATTTATACTGGAGCCATCAGTCATTAAAATGCTATTTCAGGAGATGACATCGTTCCAGCCTTAATTAGTCGGGTTTCGCGTGACTGGAATCCCTTGGGAGCAGAGATGCCCCCTGTCATTTGCTCATCACCTCTGTGGGAAGGGGTCTCAAAGGGACTCTGAGAGCCACATGACTTCTTCAGCATCATGTTGCTTACTCTGCTGAGCTCCCTGAACAGGTTAGGCAGGAGGTCATTGGTGAGAAAGCAGCTTACAAAGGCCTGGGTCCAGAATCAAGCTCAATGTTTTAGTTAGGTCTTGCAGAGGACTAGCCTAGGAACCCTGGGAAGAGAATGTTCCTCTCAGAGCCTTAATTTTCTCTTCTACAAAGAGACCTGCCCAGTCAGTGGAGAAGACTCATTGGATGACATACTAACCTCAGAAACCTGAAGTGTGAATCCCCAAAACGCACCCCAGGACCTTAACGCCCCACAAGATAGTGTGTGTCTATATTACTAATATATCTTAGCATGAACCTGCATCGTATGTGTCAGACGTGGAGTTTCTCTCCATGATAGTTATATGTAAGGGAAATGATTAATAAAGAAAGTTTAAAAGCCTAAAATGCAGACACAGGGAGAATCCTTAGTAGTTCTAGGGCCGGCTTATATGACATAGCCAGCTATTAATAAAACAGGAAGTCTGTCTCAAACGAAGATGAATAGCAACAACCTGAAGTTGTTCTCTGACCTCTGCATGTGCCATAGTATGTTGCACCCACAAACACACAAATGCACATACAAATGCATGCACACACATCAGACACATATGTAATGCACACAAGTAAATAAAGTAAAACATGGAGTTTCCTGCCTTACTGTCTACTTAGAAGAAAAAAGATTTGGCAGTGAGCTTTTCCAGGCTCAAATCCCTTCCCTGTATCCTCAGGCTGTGTCACTCTGGGAGAGTTGCATTGTGTCTCTGAACCTTGCTTTCTTCATGCACAAAATAAATCGATAATCTGTGTACTCCTGTAGAATTTTAAAAGCTTGATGGGCAGCCTAAGTTCTAAGGGTTCTGGGAACACTGAGTCGAAGAGTCATAACTGTATTCTGAAAGAACCTGTGTCAGGTACATCATTTTTATCTGTATCACCAGTGCAGTGACACTACAGAGGACCCAAGTGAGTTGTAGAAGTCACATGAGGGAGAAGGGAATATTTTTCCTAGGTCATGAACAGGAGACCTTATCAAGTTGAAAATACATCCTGGAACAAGACAGCAGAAAATGCATACAAAGGGCCTGGGGTCTGAGAAAATGTCCAGAGTCTAGCAAATGAAGAGCAGTGATGTGGGACGGCTAAAGGACACTTGGTGACAAAGAGATGGGAGGCTAAACCGGCAAGTAGAGGCATACAACTAAAGTCCTTAAATGTCATGCAGGAGCACTGGGATATCTCTGGGTCTCTGAAACCTCACAAAGGATGAGTTTTATGAGATCTCCTTCCAAAGCCTGGACCTCAGGAAAGAGAACGAGAAGGAAGAAAAGGAGGAAGTGGAGGAGGGGGAGAAGAAAAAGAGGAGGAAAGAAAAACGAGATTAAGAAGAGAGGAGGAGAACTCCGAGGAAAAGGAGGAAGGGAACAAGGAAGAGAAGGAGAAAAGGTGAGTAAGAAGAAAGGAGAAGAAAGGAAGTGAAGACAGAGGGGGAGAATAAGAAAAGAGGAGGAAAAGGAGGAAAAAAGAAGAGAAAGGGGGGTAAATTCAGGCACTTTTGCCATAACAGGTAGCTTTGTGGCCACAGAACAGATCCCACTTGCCCAAGACCAGGAAGCTCTGGATGTCATCAGTATGCTAAGTACTGCAGTTCTGCTGGGGACACTCAGGCTGGGGCAATCTCAAGTGGTAACTGCTTTTCTCTGGAGTTACATATCAGTAAGGAGAATGTCAAATGGCAGCATATTTTCTCACCAACTATTGCCACATCTAGGATGGCTACCCTCACTACTTTAAAGGACAGATAATCTAATCTCTTTTTACCCCCAGAGGAGAATACTGAGACCAAGAATTCTATAAGAAGCCCTTTGCCCATGGACATTGTCATGGGTTGAATAAGAAATACCCTGACTAGGCTCTGGTTTTGAACATGTGTCCCCAGAGGGTGGCAGCAGTTAGTAGTTTGTGTAATCTTTAGAAAGTGGCATCTAGCTGGGTTTTTGCGGGGCAATCTGGTCTTGGGGGTGACAGCATGACCCCACTCCCTATGGGGTTCTGTCTCCTGATTTACTGGGATCTGAGCCAGCAGGATCAGGATCACAATGCCCCTGCCTCCTGCTACCATAAACTCTGTCATTCCTTTCTGGCCATGACATACTAAATAAATCCTTCTTCATTTATGTTGCTTTCAGTATTTTATCACAGTAATGAGAAGACAGACAGACACTTTGCACCCCAAAACTTTGATAGAAAACACAGATGCAATTCTAATCTGACAGCAACAGTGCTTGCCCTGAACTCTGAGGTTGATTTCAGGGTCACATTTTAACCTGCCATTGCAGGGGTCATTTGTCTTGGCCTACTCAGGACTCTGCCAGAAGATGCAATCACTCCTGGCTCTTTGACTTTGGAGGAGACAAAGGTAGGCAACGGGGCCAGTTTCTTATTGTGTAATAAAAATCATTATTTAAACATAAAAAAAAGCTGCAGGGTGGGTCTCACAATTTCTAAGTCAAGTGCTTTTAGGAAAAAAAAAACCCATAGAAGTATACTTAGAGATAGTTGAAAGAATTCGCCCCTAAAAGTGAAACTGCTCGGATGGATGTGCTAGTAACTGGGCTTCCAGAGTCCCTGACAGCCACTACTTACACAGCTTAGAAGTTGCAATTAGTACCAAAGGATGCGATGAAGAAACATCCCATCACAGGCATATTTATAAAACAACTTCCATCAGCCGAAGGAAAAATGGACAGAACTCTATTACAAGCTTTTTATATTTGAAGAGCAATTTCTAATAATATCTCTAGCAGCCATTTCCGAAATTGACTTAGTGTGCATGATCTGGGATTAATGTTTTCTGTGAAATCACATGCTCGTTTGAACATAAACATTTTGCACTTCCGTTCCACCTCCTGGTTCAGAAGAATGCACCTCCAACGTACAAAATAATCTATCAAAATTAATTGTGAATGCCCTAATCCAATCAAGTCCACCTCATTAGGCAAACATTTAAATTATTAAGTTAAATAGTGGGATATTTCAATATAATCTTGTTAGGCTATTTTTATGGCATTACAAATGCTGTCTACATATGGGCTCAGCTGCCTAGTCTCCCTTTGTTAAAGTGTTCATATCCTCTGGGGCTAGATTTTAGTAGTTTGTCATATTGCTATAAACCCTATATGGACTTCATCTCATCCCCCAGGCATTACCAAGGGAGCACTGAGTGGAGATGCAGGAACTAGGTTCCGAGAGGCTGAGAGCTTTTGGGCAAACCACACAGCAATCTGTGACAGCATATTTGTGGAACTCTGGTTTCCTGCATCTGCTTGCAAGCCTCTGCTCTCCTCTCTTTTCTCCCCTCCTCTCTTCTGCCCATTTCCTTCTATATTTGCATATAAATGTATAAATAAAGTAGTTCAGGTAGATACCTTCCATGTCTTTTAAAGATCTGTTTTGTGTTTATTTGTGCTTGTTCCATGTGTGTGTAGGTGCTCCAAGAGGCCAGAAAAGGATATCAGATCCCCTTCCAGCTGGAGAGACAGGGAGTTGTAAGTTGCACAGGCTGTGTGCTGGGAATTGACTTGGATCCTTGGAAAGAACCAACAGTGTTCTGAGTAGCTGAGCCATCCCTCCAGCTTTCTTGTTTTAAATAATATCTATTGTGCAAAATTATTCTTTTACCCAATCTGTTGATACAAGGTCTTTCTCCCAACCTGGTTGGTTGTGCTTCACAGAACTTCACCCTTTCCACATTCTTTCAGTCAGCAAACCACTACTTATCATTTGGTATTTCCTTAAAGTCCAGCCCAACAGAGGCATGTTGAAGAAATAAGATCTTGATTTCTTAGACTCCAGCCCCCTAATTAGTCTACAGGTTCTGTCCATCAGGTGGAGGAAGAGTGAAGGAGGAAACTAACAGGAAGTAAGGTCAGCTGAAGGGATAGTCTTGTCTAAGCAGGCTGAAGGGATAACCTTGTCTAAGGTTCAGATGACATTGCCAGGATCCTCTTGGGAAGCCGAGAATAAATGCCATCCTTACCAGAGAACTTGACTTCAAGGTGGTCAGCTCCATGCTCTCTGTTTAAATTTCACAATGGCCCTGGAGGAAGGTTAAGGACCTCTTATGCCCACCTTACTTCTGCTACACCATGAAATGTGGAATGTACAGTGTCCTTGTGTTCTGGTTCAAATCTAGGCAGATTCCTCCTGCCTTCCTACCTCTCTTTCTCTTTCTCTCTCTCTCTCTCTCTCTCTCTCTCTCTCTCTCTCTCTCTCTCTCTCTCTCTCTTTCTTTCTCCCTTTCATATCCTGAGGCATGGCTGAAGCAAAGCTTTAACTATCACCGAGCTATTCCTAAAGGAACCTGAACCCAAAAAGTGTCATGAGTTCCAGCTGATTCTCTCTCTGGTTCCAAAGTCATGCTATGACCTTCATGGACTGTAAGTGCAACTGCCTTCAAGGGCTCTGTCTTCCATTTACATATGACTATAGATGGATAAATAGATAAGCACATACACACACACATACACTGAGAGAGAGAGACTACAGCTATGACAGAAATGCAAAGAGAAGTGTATTAAAATATCTTAAATTACATTTTCTTTGACCTAAAATGATTTTCCCCAGATTTTTAAAAGAATATAGCCAGTGTGTGTGTGTGTGTGTGTGTGTGTGTGTGTGTGTGTGTAGGGGTGTGTATGTGTGTGTGTGTGTGTAGGGGTGTGAATTTTGTGGATCCTGGTACTTAGAAGACAGTGGCTATGGTAAGCCCAAGCAGTAAGAGCTACTGGCTATTTCTTCATTTGGCAGATGGGAGCTGAGAGACACAAACATCTCGGTTCTTTGAGTCTGGGTAGGGAGGAATAGCAGCCTTTCCAGTCATCTTCCTTCCTTTTTCCTGCCCAGAGAGAGGTTGAAAAGTATTGATGGAAGCAGTTGTCATCTTGCTAATACCCATAGAAAAGACACTTGAAGGTTCTTGCTGGAGGTGGGATGATGACCACTGTCCTTTGCCCTCACAATCAATATATGATGCACTGGTCTCATGTGCACCATGCTCCTTCTCCACTGACACATGACATATAATCTGGTAAAAGATTTTCCGAAAGAAAAATAAACATGGAGGCCATCATGGAGTTACAATACAAAAGTAAATATAGGAAATTATAGAACCCTGGGACACAACAAAGTCAAGACTCAGCCTTGTTTTTATTTGTTTATTTATTTATTTGTTTTTGTTCTGTTTCTTAGACTACTGACTCAATTTTTGCCACTCTTTGCTTTTCTCCCAGAAGTTTGAGCATGGGAAGAAACATCCAGAAGATGGAGAAGAATATATGCCTCTGGAGGAGGCTGCGTGAGTCTACTTGAGTGCTTTCCCCTTAAAGTAACAAACACTACTGAGCAGGGGCCATTGTTATGCTCATAATAATGCTCAAACATACATGTAAGAGCTGCTGGCTTCACTGGAAGGATATCAGTAAGAGAAATTCAGGAGCAATAGAGATTAGCCAACCCCTCCTTCCTCAGGATCTGCATGCAGAATTCCTAAATCCCTTCAATGAATGTGCACATACTCAGAGCATGCTGTCCAGTGATGCCAAGCAGGTCATCTGTGAGGCACAAGCTACTCTTTCTGGAAGCACAAAGAGAGACACTGGCAAGGAAAAGGCAGCAATGGTCTCCCACAGTTTTAGACATTACATGCTACAATTTCCCCAGAAAAAGATGCTTACCGGTCATAATGGCACAATTGTTGTAGGGGTAACCAATTGATTCCTGAATGGATCTAATGTAGGCTCAGTAGATAGGAGTCTATAGATGCATTTTTTTTTATTGTTACTGTTGTTGTGATTTTTTGTGTGTTCGTTTTAAATATCAACCAGCATCTAGATGATGCCCAGCACCTACCAGATGCTTTAAATAAATATATATTATATGATAAGCAAATGAATGGATGCCCATTTAAAACCTAAATGTCAAACTACCTTTGTCCATTAAAACCCAATCCATCCACCAAGCTATTTCAAATTCTATTTCCTGCCCACATTTCTCTATCCCCTTGCCCATGACTTAATGTGCTTTCCAGCTTCTCCAAGTCCTCCTAGCATTCTGTTGAACTCTACTGTGGACTGTTCAATCTCCCTAGACCAGAAACACTTCATATCACCCTCAGCAGCAGTTAGCATATCCCTTGTGCCCCAGAGACCCATGCATTCTCTTTTGACGATGCCCATCTATGCTAGTCTATCTCTCCAGGAAACCCAAAACTAATACTAATACATTACAATGGGTCTCTCATAAACCAGAGAGTACTTTTCCTAGGCTCTTAGGTTTGCCTTTATTTTTTCTAATTCTACAATTTTTTTCTCTAGACATACAACTGCTTCAATTCTTTATAAACTTACTATACAAAAATAGAAAGAGACCCATGGGCCAGCACAGACACTTCCAGGGAGCAGCAAGCCTCTTGCACCCTTTCTGTGCAAACACCTTAAGCCCAAACTATCCCCATGGAGAGCAAGCTAACACTCCCCAGGAAACCCCACACACTCAGGCATTCACACTTCAGGGAAAAAAAAAATAAAGATTCTGAACAGGGGAGGGGGGAATGGAATTATGGGCCACAGCCATCACACACAGTGAGAAGCACTAATTATTCTGTGTAGCCTGAGTTTTTCTTAGTAGGCAAACTCTTTTGAATATTAACAAATATTTATTTAGGAATTAATAATTGACATCTATTAAAGCATAATTTATGGAGAGTGAATTCCTCTTGGTTTGGGTTCCCACTGCTCTGCTACAACTGGCTTACCCACAGCCACTGTTTCTTTTGTTGAAAGCAAAATGCACAGTGTCTTGGGAGTTCATGAGCAAGGGGGCAGGGTGCACTATGCTGACCATACAGACAAAGCTTGGGCGAGAGGGCAGTGGGTTAGGGCATAGCTGGAAACTAATTGTGCTTCCAACCCTCCCATTCCTGTCTGTTTGGCTTGGGAGCTCACTCCTACCCCATGCCCCCCTGAGCATCTCTATCTCTACAAAGCTTATTGTATGAGGATGATATTTTCCTATCCACCTTGATTGAGTTAGAAAGATTTGTTTACCAGGAAAGAATCTCCCTCTCCCTCTCCCTCTCCCTCTCCCTCTCCCTCTCCCTCTCCCTCTCCCTCTCTCTCCCTCTCTCTCTCCCTCTCTCTCTCCCTCTCTCTCTCTCTCTCTCCTTTTCCCCCTCTCCCTCTCCCTTTCTTTCTCTCTCTCCTTTTTCCTCTGTCCCTCTCCCTCTCTCCTTTTCCCTCTCTCTCTCCCTCTCCCTCTCTTTCTCCGTTTCCTTCTCCCTCTCTCCCTCTCTCTGGTGTGTGTGTGTGTGTGTGTGTGTGTGTGTGTGTGTGTGTGTGGTCTTGGTCAGGGGTGTGATTGAGCCTAAAGGACTGCTGGGTGCTAGGGCAGGTTAGCCCTCACACTCTCTGCTTCCCATCTCTGCTCATTCTTTGTGGGTTTTTTTCTTTCCTTTATTTTTCACATTTCTTTCACTTTTATGGTCCCCATGGCAAAAGCACAGCCTCTTCACAGTTCCCGAACGTCTCTGACACACCAGAGAAAACAGTGAATGTCTCTTTGTTTATGCTTGCCCCTCGCCCCTGTTTTCTGCTTCATGGAGAGATGCTTATGTAGAGGCAGCCATGGGCAGCAGTGCAGACATTTGCTAAAATACCTGCAACTCTTCACACATGCATTAATTAACTCAGTATATACTGAGGTCCCACTGTATGCCAGGCAAGTTCTGGGGGCAGGAAGGTGTGCAGACCAGACAGGACCTTATCTCTGTAGCATCAGGCCCTTCTGAGGCAAGAAAGCAGCATCACCAGAGAGCCAACAGGAAACCACTCACTGGAGTCTGACTTCATGTGTGATGACATCCAGTCAGCCTTCAGATCCTGTACAACTACAGGTTGTTGCTATGATCCTGGATATTTTCCAGAAAAAAAAACTATAATCAAATGTTTAAAAAGAAATAATGTGGAGGAGATATAGAAGTAGGAAATGCAGAGGTAGGTCCATAGAAATCACAATAGGTCAGAGATTAATTTTGGACCAATATAATAATTTAGTGCTTGGGTCCTGGAAAAGTAAAACGACAATGGCAAGCTCCAGCTTGGTGTCTTTGGGGAATATCCAAGTCAAAGCTAGAAAGCCTCCTGTCTGAGCTGACGTTAGGCCAGCCACGGTCTGAGCAAGAGATAGAAAGGAAAACTGGCTGAAAAAGTGCTGTGCCATTCTACAATTCTAGGAATCAATGTTCAGAGTCCAATCCAAGGACACGACGCCACACTCCTGGTCTTTAGGCAGAGCGCTAGCTCATCATCTTCCCTACCCTCTCAAGATGAGAGTGTACACCTCATTTTAACGTTAACTAAAAAGCAGCGTGTCATCTCCTCTGGAATGCAAAACTGTGAATTTGAGTGAAATATGCAGTTTTCATTATGTTAAAAGATCTACTCATTACAATCAGGATAAGAGGATGTGAAAAGACAAATTGATCCCCACTTTAAATGTATTAATCAGCTCGCAACTCTTGTCACCAGTCAAAACAGAACCAGCAGACATTTATTCTGTCTCAGTTGTGTTTTAGAGCCCATCCCAGGAGGTCACAGAATCAGTGAGTCACCCTGTACCGTGTGTAAGAGAACAGTCACGGCACATGGCAGAGTCCCCGCCTGCTTATGAGCAGGCTAAGCAGAGACACACACACACACACACACACACACACACAAATATGTTACTCATTGCAAAATTCTGTGCATTCTCTCTGACCCCATACTTTGTCCCAGACATTGGTCTAACGTGGTCCTTGTTCTCTGCAGAGTTTAAGGAGGGAGCAAACCCTGGCACTAACGTGTAACTGAGGATAAGTCAGTGATCTGCGTGCAATGCTGCAGCACTAAGCCTCAGATTGAAGGTTGTAGTTTATACTCAAGTGAGAAGGCTGGAAGGATGGCTTGTCTAAGTGCTGACTAAGTTTTAGATCTAGGAAGAGTCAGAGTTTAGTGAGAAGAGATTCAGCCATCTTCAGTCCAGTCTGTAAACAGGGGACAAGTGTCACTGTTCAGGAAGGATGTGTCATCTCCTAGCAGTGTAGAACTCCAGGTTAGTATCCACATTAGCCAAGACACACTCAGCCCAATGGATTCCCACATCTGAGAACCCAGTAGACGGTCTTCCTTCTCTGAGGGTGTATAAGGATTTAAGGAATCAGGCATAGTGGGGATGGAGGTGTTCATCAAGCTTGGGACACAGGGTGCTCAGCTTGTTGAGAATCAGACTGTCAAGAATGAGACTCATCATTCAAGACCAGCATCTTCAAATTCAATCCTTGTCTAAGAACAGAGAGGCAAGGCAGGGTTGACCTGTGTGAGTGACTTAACTCCTTTCTCTCTCTCTCTCTCTCTCTCTCTCTCTCTCTCTCTCTCTCTCTCTCTC